>NC_068367.1:62849567-62896003 GCF_020536995.1 Dreissena polymorpha | reverse complement strand
AAGTAGTATAATCTATATACAAATAAATTCGCACTCACAAATACGCCGAACTGTTTTTCGAATATAATGCCATTTACTTATAATATTGTGTCGGTATAGAATAATATTATTTAGATAATATACTTCGATCCATATATAAATGGATATAACACTCATAAGGTAACATACTCAAATTGTAATAGAGGTAATAATTAAAAGTATAGCATTCAGCCATATTATGCATGCCAATGTTTAATCAAATATTAGCTTTATTTTTATGCTATTTTTGTGCATGTACCATACGAATGTGAAAACAATGAAGCAACAATATAACAATAACCTATAAAATTGTTTTTCTATCCTCTTATTGCCATTTATAAGTACATGTAAACCTAAGTGCTGTGAACGTCGCATAATCCTCACATTGCCATTTATAAGTACATGTAAACCTAAGTGTTGTGAAACGTCGCATAATCCTCACATTGCCATTTATAAGTACATGTAAACCTAAGTGTTGTTAAACGTCGCATAATTCTCACATTGCCATTTATAAGCACATGTATAAAAGGCATTCACATGTCTTTTCGAGCAACCGCACATGACAGACTAAGGCCTAACTTACAATCTCCTCCGTTGAAATCAGTAAGAGACTTATAAGATGTCAAATGTTGTGCTGTGTATCTATTGAGTGGAACATATTTTCGTGTTTTATTTGTGTATCCCAGTCGTTATTCATTGTAAGTACCATTAAAGCATGTAATGCATTATCATATCGTAGTGTTTTTGTTCATTGAACTACTTCGGATTTGATTATTTAATTTACTATATACTAGTAAATACGCATTCGCTATAGAAGCCAATAAAACATCAGAAACTCCGTTACGAGAGAAATTTTTGTACCTGACCACTACCATTACTCTTACTACACTACAGAACACGAACCATAAGCAAAACAAAGCATAGTTGTTGTTCTGTTCTAGCATGTAATGTAACCGTCTTGCAGGGGATTGTAAGAATAATCTGAATAATATAGTGTAAAGCGGCATTGATTGAAAAATATACCGGTTAATCGAAGGTATGTCTCCTTTTTTTCTAGTTATTTACCCTTTATCTGCTTGTTAATTATTGTCAATATATTAACACCTAACGTAGTCATATTTTAATTAAATATTGTCAATATATTAACACCTAACGTAGTCATATTTAAATTAAATATTGTCAATATATTAACACCTATTTAGTCATATTTTAATTAAATATTGTCAATATATATACACCTAACGTAGTCATATTTTAATTAAATATTGTCAATATATTAACACCTAACGTAGTCATATTTTAATTAAATATTGTCAATATATTAGCACCTAACGTAGTCATATTTTAATTAAATATTGTAAATATATTAACACCTAACGTAGTCATATTTAAGGGGAAACTTCATACAGCTTAGAACGATTATAAATTCGTACAAGCTAAAAAAAACTGAGAAGGTACGTACGAAAACTCAAATGGTCGGCCACACAAAGCGATTCCTTTACAACTGGAAAATGATAAGCAATGAAATGCCCATTAATTCGAGCTTATATCTGCTTATGAAGTAACAACCTCATACTCTGATAGGATAGTTGTAAAGATAGGCCGACGCAAAAAGCTAAGCAGAAAAACTACCAAAAAGACGCCATTTTTAAAATATGGAAACAGGAGTATGTTAATTATACAATGGCATTGTTGTGCACGATTGTCTCTATGATGTGTCGGTACTAATAATTCAATTTTACATGGGTTTAAGACTCGCGTGATCAATTTAAATAGTGCCTAGAGAGATGACACCAGAGTCATATCTCTGACTTATGCAATGTTTACGATTTTAAAATATAGCATTAGTTACTTCAAATTGTGATGTAATAAGATCATAGCTCCAACGCACCGACAATATTAGATCCACCCCTAGCCATTTGAGGAAATCTGGTCCGCTCTCCACCTGCCATGTTTTTAACAAACCGGACAAAGGTGGTGGTGATAATGGTAGTGGTGATAATGGCGTTGATCATGACGATGGTATTACTGCTGTACATGTGATGATGCAAATCAGAAAAAAGCACAACAAAAACAAATCTTCTATAATATAAGAAAAAAAACGCATACTCTGTATTTATTATTTTTTAAATAAAACAACCGATATTTATAAATTAAAATATATCTAAAAAAAATAAAAGTCGAGATTTATGCGAAAAAGACGAGTAAAACACTGGCAATAATAATCAAGTACAAAGTATAAAAATTCAAACACATGAACATGATTGATAAAAAATCAAACAATATTGTCACGGATTAATACATGGCAGTCGTCAGCACAATACTGTTTTCGTACAATTTTCTGTTTTAAAAAAGAACATCAATTAATTTCGTGAAATCGCAAATATCCAAATCGAAATTTTGGATTCAAATATTCTGTTTGTTTTCTAATATTGGAATATTCGTTCCCAACTAAACATAACTTCTCTGCTTTTCGTGTTAAGTCGTTATATAATGTATGTTTTTGATTATCAAACATTTGAAATCCTGTGCGTGTATGTTATTATGTAATGCCCATGAATACCTCTGAAACCTGATATAAGACTTTAGTCCCGCGTTTCCTTTCAATTAAAATTTCTGGGCCTTATCAACACGCCTTATCCGGTCAAAAAATAATGTTTTAGCTGCCGAAATGCTCATATATATCCAATATCACATTAAAACAAAACACTAAAATTTGCCAAGGTAATTGTTTTCTCTAAAAGGGAGGCTACCAATCCAGCTGCATATCGGCTTTACTCCAGACGTATTTGCCTCCCCTCTTGAAGAACATTTTCTCGTCGAAGCCGCTGAAATTGAGCGCATTCTCCACGCCTACGTCCAGAACAGATCTCGAGTGTTCTTTTGCACCCTTCGTGCAGTCCAAAAACCGCATCTGTGGAAAAAAATGAGGGGCGCTCTGAGAAAACGAGGTTTAATTTTTGTGCTCACAGTGTCATCCCAGATCAAACTGTGCAGTCCGCACACGCTTAAAATTGACGACACTTTCCGCTAATATTGGTATATTTCATTTAAAGGAAGTATCTTTGTTGCGAAAATCCAGTTTAGGCGGAAAGTGGCGTCCCCGCGGACTGCACAGGATAATCTGGGACAAAACATTACGCACATGCATTAAGCCCCTTTTTCGCAGAGCGAGGCTTATATGCATTTATGTTAGCTATCTGTAAAATACTATGAGAAAACCATTGTCTCATAAACATACATTTTATGATGCCATTTTGATTACGAACACGTGCATAAGGGTTGTCGGCCTACACACGTCGGTATTTATATAAACTGCATTATCAGACATATTCTACATATACTACCAAATAATTGATTACTCTTGTAAAGCAATGTAACAGGCGATACTGCTCAGTCGTTTGCCGAGTTTTGTCTTGTAAAGAACGAAACAACTTGAGCAACATTGTCTCTCTGCTGAGTACCAAAACGTAAATTTATATGGGTCAGGTTGAATTTGATAAACTTACATATTCGTCAAGGATCAGGTACGATTTCTGCATCTGAAACAAAAACATATAAACATGTAAGCAAAAGCCGAACAGAGTAAGAACTAATGTGAAGCAGTAACGTAAAGTAGTACTATACGCTCAACGTTATAAAATATCGTGGCCATCACTGTGAATACGGACTCTGTAAGCTCGAATCCCAGTCCGTCCACATTAATTGGCCACTCGCCTGGTTTCAATCAAACTCAGGTAATATTCAATCAGATTTCGTTTATTGCGGCCACATGGTCCGACAAACAAAGACTGACGGAGTAATGGAATAAGCGTTTTTATGAAAGCACAACTTAGTGGGCGGAGCGATCGCGTATTTGCCGACTGGTCAGTTGTACGGGGATTTGTTTCGAACAAATTGTACAGTCTCTACCCCCCCCCCCCCCCCCCCCTCTTACACTGATTTAAGCCAGGCAGTTGTGAGAAACTGTTGTTTTTTTGTACTGGTTAACCACTTAATCCAGGTAATGTGTTCATGAAAAGCGTGGTTCCGGTTCACAGACCGCGTTAGGGCGAATATAACAATACGAACCAACCAAACATAACGCGCGCACCTTTTCGTTAGATTCTGGCACCAGGTATTCGACATCCTTGTGTCTTCGGAGAAATTCGTCAAACTCAGCATTGGTGATGACAAAGGATTCTGCCCGTCTTAGTGCATCCGGACCGGTGTTTTCACCGTCTATCAGGAGGCACTGAAATACCTGGGGAATACGAAAACGACATAATTAGTCTTTATTGTATCACTTGATCACATTTATTGCAAAGATTCAGCACCCAGTAAAGTTAAGATTCAGCAACAAGTTGAGTCAATGATGACAGGTAGATAAATGTTTTTTGCTAGCTACGCAGGTGTAAACAGGAAACAGTAGCATTAACAAAAAATGCTAAATTATGTGAATGTTTTATGCTAAGCAGAAACCGTATTCCTTATTTCAGAAACATTACTCGTGACATATGATAATCAAAGAGAGGTCATGTTTAAAAATCTACATGCATGACATTTCATAAAGTAAGTTTATTTTTTCTCTAACTTTTGCGTGGAAACTTGTGTTCTTTGTCTTTTTTAATGATGGTTACCTAAACCTTCAATCCACCCACCTTAAAAACCCAATCCCAAGCGAGGTCTTTATAAGTTATCATTAAATTACCGATTAAATTTAATGGAGATACCTAAGTATTTATCAAATCTAATATTAAGCGGAAAACGTATGCCTATTTTCAGATAGATAACCTTTATACCCATTTACATTTTATATAATCGGAAGCAATGTATTGAGATAGGTTATGTGTAAACATCATCGCAAGTTATCTCACATACGCTACGCTTCTTGGTGTACTGATATTCTGATAACAGAAACAATGGAGTGGCCTTGGACGAAGTCTTGACACATAAATAAATTTTCATAAAAATACCCCACTTCGTTATCGAGGTTTTAAGCAGAATGACAACTCGACCCACATGTCACCCGTTGCATGTTCTATGCAAACCTACTGTAGCGTAATGCGATTGAATTATACCGCACCCAACTCGACGCTTTCAAAGCCCAAACATTTTTCTAATCAACATGATACATACGAGACCAAATTGGACCGTTTGACAAAAAGACATTGCGAATTATGTATCCCCGGCAGTCTGGCGTTTACCATCTCTCTTAATACAAAACGTACCTATCTAAATATACATAAAAGCACCAAACGTAAGTATGTCATAATGTCAAAAACATAGTAAAATGCGTTAATTTAACAGGAAATTTTCAGATAATTAAACATAAGGTGTAATAAATAAATGCCACTACGTAACGCTACCTTCCACCTGCACGGATTCAGTTGCATTATTTCCTCCACCATGTTCTCATCCTTGTTGTGCGTGTTCACAACTGTGTTCAGTTTGAATGCCACCTGCAAAAACATAACTATAAACACGTCCGCAAGGACTGAAGATTTTGAAAAATGTTTTACAACTGTGTTCAGTTTGTATGCCACCTGCAAAAACATAATTATAAAGACGTTCGCAAAGATTTAAGATTTTGAAACGTGTTCACAACTGTGTTCAGTTTAAATGCCACCTGCAAAAACATTATTATAAAGACGTCCGCAAAGATTGGAAAATTTGAAACGTGTTCACAACTGTGTTCAGTTTGAATGCCACCTGCACAAACATTCTAATAATGCCAAACGTAAAGATTGCAGATTTTGAATGCATATTATCAATGCATGATCTTTAAACCAGCGCATAATGTCGTAATTACTCTACGTTTTCGGACACTTAATTATTTTTTTCTTCGTGTCCGAAAATTTAGAAACGAAAAATATCCAAAATTACAGGTCTCCAAAAATTGAGAGACACAAATTAAGACGGCCGAAACGTATATTGAAATAAAAGCAATAAATCAATCTACAATTATTTTATTGTGATTTATTCTTCTTTCTCTGCTCAACAAAATCAATACAACTTCACATTGTCTAAAATGAAATATAACAAAAGGTAAGAACATAACAGATTATGCTTCCTTCCTAGCTGTAGCATGGTGTTTTACCCAATTACGCGAATGTAATAAACCATTGACCTCAGGCATGCATCTGCCAGGTTTAATGATTTTAATCCGGTTGTTAAAAAACAAACATGATCGAAGTGTCACAAGATAAGCGAAAATAGGGCCCTAGTCTGTAGAATAGCGCTGTAAATCTAATGTCCGAAAATTAAGAGACATTAATTATGGACGACACCCGTATGTCCGAAAATTGAGAGTCACGAAAAATAATTATGTTTGCTAAAAAAGAGGGTGTCCGAAAATTAAGAGTGTCCGAAAAAATATATTAATTACCAGTAATCATGCAGATCGGAGTCTTGTCAATAGCCGAAAGGCTTATCAGCAATATATGATCGTAAAACCTGGTCACAACCATCGTACAAATTGAAGGATAATCAACATCTAGTTGCTTATCATAAATACATAACCTACAAAACACTGTTTGACCATCGTACAGAGAGAGCTTATAAATTCAACGATTAAATTATAAATTATTATCGAAAAACTATTATCATCGGTGCATTATTTTATTATCGGCGCACAGTCTTCGCACAGATCAGAGCCTTATCCATAATTTATTGATTATCATCCGTGGACCTTATAATCGGTGCACAGTCTCCGCATGCTAATCGATACATTATTGTTTACCATCCGCGTATTACCTTATAATCAGCGCACAGTCTTCGCACGGATCGCAGGCTAATCAGATGACTTTTCTGTCCTTGCTGTCGACCGATCTTCTCATTTGTATCGGCATCAAAGCTGTCGCACGAGACAGCCAAAATGTCCAAAAACTCACCTGAAGAGATATTTTACGGGAATTTGATACGAGCCTCGTTCTAGGAAAACGGGGCTTAATACATGTGCGTTAAGTGTCGTCCCAGACTAAACTGGACTTGCGCTAAGAAGAGACTTCCTTTAAACGAAAATATCACAAAAGCGGAAAGTTTCGTCCCTGATTAGCCTGTGTGGACTACATTTAGCCTGTGTGGACCACATTTACCCACGTTTTCATAGAGCAAGGCTCATATTACGGACAGCTGTTAGAAGCGTTTAAATAGACCGTTCAATCTAAAAAAGTGTCACTTATCTGTTCCCCCACACACATTTTCTAAAGTATCATTCTTTTACCTTACTTTTACGACATATTTTTGCGAACTAGACTAAGATATAGCTCACATAATGGTGACGCACTCATATTACTCTAACGGCAAATTTGTGTGTGGCAAAAAAAGAAAAACAAGTTTCCACTAACATCGACACAATTTTGGGGTAGGTATCGGTCGGCTGAACTTGTTTTCTTCGTTTACGTTCTTAATAATTAATTCCCAGTTTAATAAATATATGCATTGCCTTGCAGAAATCATCGTTAATTATCATTATTTTGTATTTTAATAGTCTTAGATGAATTAGCTTCAGTTAATTTCAAGTTAGTTTAGTTTATATGATCGCATGAAGCAAACATGATCGCAAAATTAAAAGTAATTTACCCGGTAGGGAATTTCGCAAAAATGACCGAAGACTCAACCTGCAACACTACAGTCAAATTACGGGTCGGCGCGTGAAAAGTAGGGTCGGATGGGTAAGCGGAAACAAACAACTTGTTTACGCATTAAGGCTTACATTGCGATACGGCCTACTATCGTAATGGTAAGAATTACTATTGTTTGGCCTTGGTTTGTTTACAAATCCGATATGAATACTACTACATGATAAACCGTTATTGTTTACAAGTTATAAAAGCATGTCAAGACGGCGTGCTTCGAGTAATTTGAAAAAGTACGTTAAATAGGTCATTACTTTAAGTGTACACAAGTGTCTATGACCGGTAAACGGTCTACCGTCAAGGCCATCGTGGTTACACATTAAACATTATAGTTCCGCTATAATGGTTGTAAGAAGCGATATTATTAAACCGCTCTTATAATAAAATTTCCAAAACTTTTTAGGATAAACCTTAATCTGTACTTTTTATCGTTCACATGGTTAAGAATATTGTGTTTGTATATGAACAATATAATTCAAGTGCAATTTTTACTGCATATTCCATGATCGCTAAATATTCCATTCTTATTTAAAAAAAAAGAACAGATTTTTTTTATAAATAATTGATCTTGTGTGTTATGAGATTTTATGATTTCAAATGGCGTATTTTTACCGCACTTAATTGATTCATTTACGGTTAAGAGCATGAAACAATTATGTACACGAATATGGGGACGATCGCAAAGTATTAAATACTATAGTATTTCGAACAAATACAATTTCGAACGAATATTCCTCATTGACAAAAAAATAGCTATGACATCATTTTAGAAGCATACGCGTCAACGTTACAAAATGCCCAGTACAGTATGCCTGTTGGTTCTCTGAAAACGACAAGAAATAAAGAAATAATCATTTTCAGAAAATGTTTTTGAACATCGTGACGAGCATAAACAATCAACCAAAATATCAAATTTACTTGTTTTCAAAAAATAATATGAATACATATTGTTCTTTGCCGAATGATTTCTGTTGATTTTTCAAGAGACACATAAATAATCAATGCTTTTCATTATGTGAAATAAGCGAAGCTGATACGTTGACGACCTCATTGAAACAACTAAGGACGAAATCTTGAATGAAACCAAATCGTGCGAATGAAACCAAAACACGCGATTTAACTTAAATATCTAGATATATCATGATTTGCAAACTTTTATAAATTTTATACAATCGTTGACTTTGCTACCCATGGTGATAAGTTAAGTAATATTAAACATTGATAACGCTATTTTAAGACTGCTGATAAAATGTAGGTTACAGGTGGGCTAAACACACGCTATGTAGATATCTTATTACTAAAAACTAAAACTGAATATAGCAACGACGCTGACATTTGACTCGTATTAGATAACACGTATATATGTGACGAAATGCGAGTCACATTATCTTGACGCGTTAACTAAAATTGATCTACGCAATCACATGTGCAAGTAAATATTGTGTATTGCACATCTCCGCTTCATTGTGATGATATATTTGAAGTATGACATCAAACGCTAAAAATATGGAAGTAGTATTGGTAGTAAGCTCCATAAACAATTAACATTGTATGCGGGGCGACCGACCAACAGAGAGATTATACGAGCCGCGTTCTGGGAAAACTGGGCTTAATGCATGTGCGTACAGTGTCGTCCCAGATTCGCATGGGCAGTCCGCACAGGCTAATCAGCTACGACAATTTCTCGCTTGTATTGTATTTTTCGTGTTCAGTATGTCTCTTCTAAGCGAACATCCAGTTTAGGCGGAAATTGGCGTCCCTAGTTAGCCTGTGCAGACTGCACAGGCTAATCTGGGACGACACTTTTCGCACATGCATGAAGCCAGGTTTTCCCTAGAACGCGGCTCATGCGGGGGTATGATAGCACCTACCGTACTTCTCAAACCAGCGCTCCGAGACGAGACTTCCGTTACTGACGATGCTGACGCTCTCGACGCCCAACGTCTGTTTGCAGAACTTAACCAGCTCCCCGACGAATGCTCCCTTCTTCACTATGAACGGTTCACCACCGGAAAAGTTGATTTTCTTCATGCCTTAAACGATGGAAAGAAACAGGGCATTGTTGCTTAAAACTTAAACGAATAGTTATTTTTTATCAAGTTATTTATGTGATTTAAAATGTTACGACTTTGTTGTATGTTTTAATTATATGTAAGCTAGAATAGCTTATAGTAACATTGCTCTTAAAATTAATTTTGTATGGGTCTGAGTTAAAAGACAGTTTTGATTTTTCAGCAACCGGGCCCAGAATAACCTGATAAAGAAATTGAAACGTCGTTTATATGCCTATATACTTATATATATGAGCCTCGCTCTACGAAAAAGGTGTTTAAAAATGCATGTGCGTAAGGTGTCGTCCCAGATTAGCCTTTCAATCCGCAAAGGTTAATCAGGGACGACACTATATCGCTTGTATTGTATTTTTCGTTTAAAGGTCGACCCTTCCTGTTTACGCGGAAAGTTTCGTCCCTGATTAGCCTGTGCATTTCGCATTGCACAGGCTATTCTGGGACGACACTTTACGCACATACATTAACCCCCTTTTCACAGAGCGAGGCTTATGTATTTTTTTATGATTCATAAAATCCGGTTGAATGGTGAGATGTAAACATACGAGATTTTCGAAGTTTAAATCTAAACAAACAAACACGCATCGAGGTAACGTTCAAAATTTCTCACATCAAAAAGTAACAAGGAACTAAAACATCATACAGACATAATGAATGTACTCTGCAAATATGAGTCTGATCGATTTCAATCAATTCAATAATTTATTTGCTTTGTATTATAAGACATTTTAGATTCTCCAAATAAACATCAGTATCTAGAAGATTATATTTTCTTAACTCAACAAAAGACAGCTCTATTGTCTTAAACAAGCCATTTTCGATGACGAATCGCGTAAAACAACAACTTCAGAAGAGCTTCATTCTAGGAAAACTGGGCTCAACTTTAAGTGTCATTCCAAATTAGCCTTTGCAGTCCGTGCAGGCTAATCAGGGACGAAACTTTCCGTTTAAAGTGGATTTTCGTTTAGAATAGTTTTTCTTCAAACGGACAATTCAGAAGACGCTGAAAGAGTCGTCCCTGATTAGCCTGCGTGGACTGCAAAGTCAGCACAGACTAATCTTGAATGACTCAACGGACATGCGTTAATCCCAGTTTTCGCAGAACGCCGCTCATATCAAAGTATATTGATCAACCACTTACCCGCATTTTTCAAGAGTTCTAGCCCTCTCTTCGCATCGTCAAGCGGTAACACAAACGATGTTTTCGCAGTGTGAAAACAAAATCCGCACTTGTAGTTGCATTTCCGCGTGAAATGATAATTCACGCTTAGTGGGACTACTTTTTTGGCCTTTTTATCCGACGGCATGACAGTCGGCATTCTCGCCGGCGGTTTTCTCGTCGGCAGTTTTCCAGCCGGCAGTTCGCCATTTTGCAATTTTATTTCACCGCAGCACGTGTTTTCCGTTGCACACAGATTATTATTAGGTTCTTTCAGTTTGTTATATAGCCGAACGCGATTAATCGCAAGCAAGAACGCAAAAAGCGCCGCGCAGAATAGGAAAGCGGTAGTTGCAAATAACTCCATCATGATAGTAAATATTAAATAAATGTATATGTTACGCTAGATTATTAGGCGATTCTGAAAAGTGATATTGAGTACATTACTCTTGTCGAATATATACAGAGGACTATCCAGAAATGTTTGAGAGGGGGGGGGGGGGGCTCAAGCGGGGAGGGTGCGGGAGGGGTGCCCCCTCTTGTCGTCGATTGTTTTTAAATCGCACATTGAAATGATGCAATTTCCTGCTATCTAATCAGCATTTTGCATGATAAAAGTGCATGTAAAACAACCAAGAACTTGAGTTCAGACATCAAGTGTGACAGACACACATACAGACAGACAGACAGACAGACAGACAGACAGACAGACAGACAGACAGACAGACAGACAGACAGACAGACAGACAGACAGACAGACAGACAGACAGACAGACAGACAGACAGACAGACAGACAGACAGACAGACAGACAGACAGACACACAGGGTAATTCAAATGTTTCTCAAACCACTAAAGAGGTGGGAGACATAATCTTTATCCAGACATTGTTAACAGTGTTAGATGGGTGGACCTCCAATTCAAATGATTAAGTTTCATACTAGCAAAGTAATTCTTCATTTTTGAGTCCTTTTTAATTTCAAAAACTATGGATAAACATCAAAGCAGTTAGTCCAATTTGTATAAAAAAATCTATTGCCATTCGTTAAGTGTACTGTTGAATTTCACTGGCAATAACTTGTTACTCAAAAGGATTATCACTCTCAAGAGCTAATACGAATTATATTCATCAAATAAACTTACCGAAAAATTAATGATGATTGTCCATTGCATTCGACTAAACTCTTTAATTGCTTCACATTGAAATATTGTTTTTTACAAGTCCCATGTGGCAGCCATTTGTAAACATTTACCTATTTAAATGCATCATAGAAACTTACCGAAAATATTATGATGATTGTCCAATGCGTTCGTCTAAACTCTTTAATTGCTACAAATTGAAATATTGTTTTTCATAAGTCCCATGCGGCAGCCATTTGTAAACATTTACCTCTAGCTAAATGTATCGATGAATTTCATTAGTTGGCAATAACAACTATGAATGAGTATTGGTGTTGCTTCATACTACAAATTCAATATCTTCTATACCGGTATATATATATATATATATATATATATATTCATTCTACCGTTCATACCTCCACTCTCACTGTATAACATGTGTTGTTGTTGTAAAAATTATAGGAAGTCTAAACATGGTACTTAATATTGTACTTTGTTATATTGCCAATATTGTATTTCTTATATACGTGGGTGAAATTAAGTTCTATTCTGTTCTGTTGAATGTATCTCCTTTAGCCTATCAAATAGCGCAGTTTTTCACTTACGGTCAATGAAGCGCGAAGTTTAGCTGGCGAAGGTTAGATACACATGCCTGGGGGCTAATCACACAAATCGACAGCTGTTTATGGCCTAATTAGGGGCAAATGACAGGAATACACAAGTGGATTGAGACTGTAAGAGGCTCATTTTTTTAAATCGTATCTAGCCAGCCAGCTGGGGGGGGGGGACTTTAGCCCCCTAGCCCCCCACCTAAATACGCCTCTGAATTATACGCCAAGCTGAAATCGTGCGCGTTTAACGCGTTTAATGTAGCCTTCAGGTTTTCAGAAAACGTATCGGAATTTCCGGCGAACATTCCGGTCTACTTTCGTTTCCCTATATCGAAATATAAACGAATGGAGTTACAATCTATTCATAGCACGTGCTATAAGCGCCTTCGATTGGCAAATGTGGCCTGTTTTTACAGTGCCAATACGCCAATAACCAAAGCTTCCTTCGCTGGAAACATGACGTATCTTTTAGGAAGCACGGACCAATAGCGCACTGTTTCCAATTTATTTTCGTATTGAGTGCAGATGGCTTCCCAAATATCTGAGCGAAAGGTATAGCCAATGGACAAAACAGAATATGAAACTATGAGAGAGGTCGGGTATTCCCGAACATGCGGGTATTAGCGAACATCTATTTAAACCTGAAAGTTTACACGTAAATCAGGGACGACGATATCCGCCTAAACTTGATTTTTGCTAACAAGAGACTTTCTGTAAACGAAAAGTATCATAAAAGCGGAAAGTGTCATCCCTGATTAGCCTGTGCGAACTGCACATGCTAATCAGAGACGACACTTACACACATGCATTAAACCCCAGTTCCACAGAGCAGGACCCATATATATTCTCGCACACACAAAATCATTTATACTAAATGGCATAAATAACCGACAAAAAACAACAATTGAACATATCAAACAAACTACCAATCATTTTCACCTTTAATCATACGCAATAGTTAACAAACGAACCGACAATCGATTCAATAAAAAGCCAACACATTTAACAATATAAACAATTACATACATTGGAATCAGTTTCTAAAACGATAATGGTTTTCAATTAATTTCATTAAATCTTGCATTAGCAAAACCAATACAAACAAACGAACCGACAACAAATGAAACATATCAAACGAGTACTTATCTTAAACACCTTTATTCAATTATAATACAAAATCAAAAGATAATTTTCAACAAACGGACCGCTAACTAATTTAACACCCGCTATAAGTAATTAAGTTCTAAAGGAAAAGGTGTTATTACATATAGGACCGAATAGGCCTGGTCAATTTGGTGCCGAAAAAGCTTGGTACCGAATAGACATGAATTTTTGGACTCGGCCGAAAGAGCTTGGTGCCGAAAAAGCCTGCTACCTGCATAGTGAAGGACATTATATGTCACCCTTATATCACCGTAAAAACTTACATTTAACCGTTAATTATTATGAAATCTATGCAATCAACAGCATGGCTTAAGAGGCTGACATTATATCATGATAAGAAAGTTAATGATCATCACTTATCGTACATATATTGATATATTTACCTACACAACTTGCACTTTTTACGCCGGATGGTGTGATCGCTTTGTACATTCACTTGCATTTTTACGGGTCTTGCAGATCTTTTACGCTACACCGACCCCATTCAAACCTGTGTTGCTATTTATATTGCGTCATGAAGGATTATTCGAACAATAATGTTTTGTTGAATTGGTTTGACGACGCGGTCACTGACTTATGAGTTATAATCGGGAATCAAATGAAAACGGTGCCGTTCTGGTTTCGCCACTGGACTAAAGACAAGAAATCTTTACTTTTTTTGTCAACACTGTACTATGTATCTCATGACAATTGTGTGGTTTTGCATTCTAAAAGTGGCTTTTGCATTTACGCAACATATTTGATTCAGCATTTCCTTGACGTGAATATCATTTTAATGAATTATTAGCCTGGTGCGTTTTTTTGCTAATTGTTGTGGTACTGAACATGATAGATTTTAATGGCGAGTCGCCTTAACAGAACAGCAATCGGTTGGTTAAGCAACGTTACCGTTTTCATCGTTCTTATAACCTAATCAGCTAATCCACCAACAACCGCACCTTTGTAAGATAACGCCCGAAGAAATCACTATATATGCCGGTGGTATAACGTAATTATAGAGTTGTCTTTCCCCAAGTATATTCAATGAAGAGTCAATACAAATAATCGTTTTATTTGTGTTTTTATAGCACACAATTGGTATTGTTGTAACAGTGGCTATTAACGGGATGTTTATTGCGACCTTTGATTGCCATTATTCTGCGATTTATAATTTTTTCCCTGTTTGACACAGTACTAGTATTTCATCTTAAAGCAGGCTGCACTTATTCTTAACAAGCAGGGCAATGTTGACAAATAATAGAATGAAGTTTCTTTGTCAAAAGTGCTTCATTCCAAAACGAATACACAGTATCATTATAGCAATAAGGTGTGGTTTGCTAATGTTGATGTAGATGCTTCTTTAATGGATCTTTCAGAAATAAGGTCAAAATGGCCAATATTGTTAAGAAATCGAAAATAACTCCGTCTTTGCTTGGCGTTCGTCATCAGCGGACGCGACCTTAACAGTGAACTCGTGACGTTTTTGCTGCTCGACCAGAAAAAATGGCATCGCCGTGGCGAAGTGGCCATGGTGTCTGCTTAGCGACCGGGAGGTCATGGGTTCGATCCGCACGGTGGGAGCGTCCTTTCGATCTGCCTCAAAGACACCAAGTACTGTTTTTTTGTCCCAGGAAACGGAATCGAAAGCGTTTCAATAAGCCTTAGGCTTTCGATGTAATCGAGCTAATGTAATCGAGCTTAGATATATATATATATATATATAAACGAGCATACACCGTCATAACCCCTATTTTTTCATTCACGACCATAACTTTTTGTTTTTCTTGAATCAATACAGTTCCACGGACCTCATTACTGAGATGATTCTCTTGCGTTAATTGGCATGGTTGTTGTAAAAAAGCAAAGCGCCCGAACTTTTGTCGTTGATCATTTTCTTAACAGTCATCTATGGTTATTTTTGCTTTTTGCTTTTAAGGCAAATGATATATTAAAATGTGAAATCGCCTTTAAAGTGATATTATGGGCATTTTTCACTGTTGAAAAGAATTAACAGGTCAATAGAGTTAGTTAAAATGTGGTAACTGACCAATTATCTGCAGCTCATCTGGCAACCAGTTGTTTATTAAAATATATTTTACATTCGATATTGTACGTGACTCACCCAGTCCTCTAAGCCGAAATGATCCGAAAAACAAAATTGTGTCTTTGTGTCGTATGAACGAAAATGCACTTAAAAAAATTTAGGTTACCAACTTGCCAGGTTTAATATGACCATGATCTTTTTAGCATAAATGTTAATTCAACGCGTTATAGTTCAGCCGTATTTTCTATAGGTAACCATCGGCGGTTTGTTATTTAATTTTATTGCACACCGTACATTTGATTGCAAATGCGCATTAACTTTAAACTATAGCACACATTCCCATTTAAATAAATAGTGTTCACGTCTATAAATAATTTCTTAAATCTATTTAAAGTGATATTATGGGCATCTTACAGTATATAGGTTTCTAACGCAGCCGTTGTTTATTTTTGGTGTTTTCAATTCATGTACACTCATATTTGTCAATGCAGCATCAACATACTAAAACAATATCCAGGAAAGAGAAAAAAAATCCATTTGAATATCAACCGTACTTTCGTTTTGACAACTGACGACAGAATTGATTCGATGTACGATGTGAGTCTAAATGTAGTTTTCATGCAGATTCGTTCATACGACACAAAGACGCAATTGTGTTTTACGGATCATTTCGGCTTAGAGGACTGGGTGAGACATGTAAAATATCGAAATTAATATATATATATTTATAAACAACTGCACCCGATTGTATAAACGATGGCTAAAGTTACCGCTTGGTAACTTTCAAACCTTGGTTAGTTTTCGGTTATTCAGGTTAAGTAACCTTCAAGGTAACTCGATTGTATAAACACGATATACCGCAAAGTAACCTAACCGCGCATAGCGGAATTTAACCACCGGTAAATTTAACCAAAACATTCCCACAATGTATTTTCTAATGACGTAATTTTTGCGCGAAGTTCGTAAACCAACAAAATAAACAGCGACATGTTGTTTTTTTTTAACAAATTCATTTACAAATGATTTCACAATTAAATCAAGTGTACATTGTAACTATGAGTTCATCAAATTATTTAAAGTGTTTACGAACATATGACCAGGGAATTTTTTTTTTATCCTACAACTTAACGATTTTAAAGAACAAATACGACTTGTAAAGAAAATATAAGGTTTTCTCCACGGATATTTTTAGATAAGATTTATCCCACAGATATCTTTAGAACATGTACAAAGAGGTCTTTTTTTTTTGGCCTTTCACCCCTGATTGCGTCATTCAGGTCATTGGGTACGCAGTCTTTTAACGAGTTCACGAGTGTGTGTGTTTACGATGGATTATTATATATTTGATGAATATGAATAACAGTGTTGGGATATAAAACTGGAATGAAACTGGTGAGACTGCATTTTTGATTTCGTTAAAATGTCGAATGTACTCGAATAACGTGATGTTTTGTTCAACAATTGATGGATTAAATTTAAGAAAAGTGTCAGAATTGTTCTTTTCACTTTTCGAAGGAAATCAATGTTGAATTAAAAGGGTAATTTTTTGATGAATAAGTCTTTCCTTTGTCAGTCGATCAAAGAATGTCCATCCACAAAGAATTGCCTGCTTACATCAAGTGCATTAAAATAGAAACGATGGATGGCGATGAAGAAATGCGTCCAGAATTTTAACTCGTCATGGAAGCAAATTAAACTTTACGAAAATAAACATGGTTATAACACAACTTCGGTGATTAGAACAGTAACCAGTAGATATTTTTCTTTTTATGTCAGTAAGTAAAAAAGTGTGTAAAAAGAAGAGTTGTTTCTATACTAAAATAACAATATCGGCGGGAATAAATGCTGAATCATGCTTCACGTAGTGTCTACACATTTTGTAAATTTCAAAATGGCAGCCATTTGTGTTTTAGGTATTTTACAGTGGTGAAACGAGAATTGTATTTTGAACACAACCGTCTGTGTTCTACTTAAGTGTGTAACATTTGGAATGCTGATTAGATTTGAATCGATGCGTATAGCGATATTTTGTCTCGTAACTTCTTTTCTCTTCTTTCGCGTGGAATTATTAAGGACTATATCGAATTCTGTAAACGGGAAAGATCACAATTAATAATTTTACGCAATGTTATATTCAGTTAATTTAATGTGTTTTTGCTTTAATTTGATCAGTAAAAGACTACTATTTTGATTTCATCAGGATTATATAAAATACAAAAAATAATGTAGGATAAACAGAATACTCGTCTCAGAAAGGCTTACAAGGCTCGGCAAAAGCCTCGCCATGTAAACCTTTCTTCACTCGTGGGATAAATTTAAGTACACAATCACACTAACATAGTATTCTCTATATAATAATGTCGGGATTTGCATCATTTAGCGGAATCCCTGTTGCTTCCAACTGCGAGAGTGTGCTTGCAAAATTTAAACGCATATGTTCTTGTTGGTTTGAGTGATGTAACATATACATGGTCGTCGTAACATGCTAGCCTATTCTTCTAATTCGGCTCATAGCTCGTTTTCATAACTGCTATATAAAATAATATCTTTCGCCAAATAACGATTTTTACACATTCAAAGCAAAACGCTGAGTACATGTATATCATTAACTTAAAATTACATCCGAAAATCACTCTGTCTGTAGTCCAATACTGCATATTGCAACTGAGACAAGTGCGAGACTCTTTTCCGATTTATTATAAACGCGACTTATTTGAAATGTCAATGTATCACATTGTCCTTATTTCGTTCAATTTACAAAGTCATTGTTTATAATCCGTGCATAGTCTATACTTTTGACACTTTAGAATGTACAAAATGCAATACAAATATCGCACAATTCATAAATAATCTGCAATATTTGCTTTCCAATTTAATTCACGTTAGACATAGAGATGTGTTAAGTATAAGATGGTAAAAATAGCACCACACTGGAATTCGGAATGTCCCATTGTGTACACGGTTATTATCCACTCATTTATATGTTTTGTAATGGAATGTTTTCCATTCTTTGTTTATTTATAGATTAAATTATTTCTTATACAATAAGGGCATTTACCACAGTCAAATAAAACATTGGGCAAGTTTAAACATATGTTTGTATGCAGAAATCTGCAAATGTAACCGAGTTTACCAACGGCTATTATTTGATAAACTGCTCCGATTCATTTGAACAGCATTAGAAATGTAGAGTACATGACGTAGCGTGTGACGATAAAGAAAGTGTATCGAGGTCATAAACTTATTTGAATATAGTGATAGGATGGCATAAGGGTCTTTATTTAACTATGCTAACATAATTATTAAAGACCCTATATGCAAAATCGTCAATTATTGAGTTTAATGGATTATTAATTTATGGATTTTAAAGGATTATCAAAGGTAAGATACTAGTTCTAACGTGTTTTTGTTTGTACTTGTGTAGTTCCCTAGCTGTTCTCGGAGAAATGATTTTAACATATGCGCCATTGACGCATCGGATCACACAAGGCATACCCATAAATGAATATAAAAACACAAAAGTTCGTCGTCCGAAGTCGGAAAACGTATTGCCCTGTAAATTAAGTCAAATAAGGTGTCAGTGGCTGCAATTTTCTATTTACTCGTCAAAATTGTCAAGGTTGTCGATGGTTAGCTTTTATAATGTCGCGCGACTCGGTCATTTTGTGTAAGTTACCTCTCGGTTACTTGTACCTACACACCTAGAGAAGCAGGGTATGTTTTAACTGGGTTTTATGGTAAACTGATCGTGAGTCGGACACTTTTTTCTTTCTATGCACAGCCTTCATTTCTTTATAACTTAGCCGATCAATCTTCAATGATCGACTGACACCCGAATGCATACGTCTAACACTGTTTTGACACACATTGTAATTGGGCCGGGAAATAGCTGTAGGCCTATAAAATGAATACCTAAAACTAACATGATTCATTCACTTTTGAAAAAATAAACTGTACTCAAAACTAAGCGTTACTGAGAGTATGGTTAACTTGTATTTGTTTTCCCTATCTTTTTACATTATAGATTAGCATCGAGCTCTTTTGGAATCTTTGCCTTTTGAGCTTTTTTTTTTGAATATTCTGTTTGAAGCTTTTCTTTTCTTCTCTTGCTATCTTTGTTTGTTCTTTCTCAATATTTGTTTCTTTTCTTCACTTTGTGCTATCTTTTCATTGTACAATTCGTCAGCTGTAATAGCAAAAATTCTATTCGAAGAATGTGATTTTCACTTAATAGGAAAAGCATTGGTTGGTTTCGGTAAAGGAAACATGTCATTGGCGATTTTCTTTTCAGAAACTTTCGCTGGTGTTGATGACTTTTGTTTATACATTTGCCACGTTTGAAACACTTTAGTCCAGTCAATCTAGCCCAAAAATAGGCTGAACATCAAACAAATTGCAACAGAAAGTATGATGGCTGATTTGGATACTTCAACCCTCACTCTTAAACATATCAAAAGTCTCAAGAATCTAATGAGGTGAAAAATAAAAAAAATCAGTTGTAGTTGGTGTCTGAACGGGAGAAAACGCAATATATACTCAATCACATAGTTGATGATTGTGCTTGGTCTGTTGTTGTTTTTTCAAATCTACAATTGTAGGTGTCCTATGTTTTGAATTAATAAACTTAACAATAATTATGCATTTTTAAGTTTATTAAGCAAACTTAAAATTGTCAAAATATTAGTTATTGACAAAACAATAGTTAAAAAAGTGGGATGGGTATTTCAGTATCTACACATTAGACAATGCCCGGTGAACGTAAACAGAAATGTATTTTTTTATTAAGTAACTTTTATTTTTCTAAATGAATCAGTATGGTGTGGAAAAGTAATCGTATGCTTTTACTATATTTTGCTTAATATGCCCTCCCCCCCCCCCCTTCGAAGAAAAGGGGGTACATGTATATTGTTTTGCACATGTCGGTCAGTCTGTCGGTCCGTCCACCAAATGGTTTCCGGATGATAACTCAAGAGCGCTTAGGCCTAGGATCATGAAACTTCATAGGTACATTGATCATGACTGGCAGATGACCCCTATCGATTTTCAGGTCAGTTGGTCAAAGGTCACGGTCAAGGCCAAGTTTGGGGGTGGGGCATATGTTCCTGACCGCGGGACACTTGTATAAATATATATTAAATAATTGCCTATTATCTGCTGCAAATTTTGGCAGACGATTTTTTTAATTAAAAAAAAGCAAATATCTGTCTTTGTGGGCATGAACTTTAAATATATTGTATATATAAGTATTTTCTCATGTATAACAATACTTTGATTGTCTGCTTTATGTCATTATTGTTTTCAGGGTCGTATAAGATAAATCAAGTGACAAAAATATTTGTAAACATGTAATAAAAACAAAACTTTGTAATTTAAGATCATTCGTTTTCAAGTTTACCTTATTTAGGGGTGGATAGAAAAAAGATACCCAATTACCCAAAATAAAACCTCACTATGTTTAATTTACAAGTCAGTGCAGTTCATGCAGTCTGACTTGGAATATTGCTACATTCCTGGATGTATTATCCGTTTGAAAGGTATCATACTAGTTTAGTGTAAGTATTGAAAGACATTGAAAGTATTGAAAAAATAATAGATATAAAAGAACACATTGCAACATGCACATAATACATTATTTACAAGAACACAGCTTCAAAGCGTAAACAAGAATATCTGATCAACCATATAATTTTTTTATAAATAAGACTTTGAACATCATAGATCCAAACTAATAGTCGTCGGAGAAATTGTATATGCCTTTCGGGTCATTCTTGAAAATGACCCGATTCCTTGACACGTTTTCTTCAAAACTGATCCAGAGTTAAAAAAAAAGTGCCAATGCTTTAGTTATGTAGTTTAGTAATGTAGTATACATGTCTTTGAACAAAAACTATTCCGAATCCGAGTTTATGAATTGTGTGCTGTTCGAACAACTTGAACCCTTACATTCACCGCAAGCAGTGAACTGTGAAGCATTCGAGTTCAGTTTTCATACATGTGCATCTTTTCGAGTCACAATTCTGCCTACATTCACACCAGATTATGTTGATAATTTTCAGGAGAAACCTTGATATCGGTCTTTATAGGTACGAGATTGTCCTGTACTTTTGCCAAACCAAAATATGCTTGGCAAGTGTTGATTCCTTACGAATCAACTCATACATCTGCTGTAGGATTTTGTTTGTTCTTAAAAGGTTTACCATTTCAAAATATTGTAGTCAAAATGCAGCTGTTGGATTTTTTTTAATTGTTAGTTTATATTTTTGGAAGGATGTGTACATTCGATTTAAAAACCTATTACTGTATACGGATTAAAGTCAATTTGTTCAGAAACAAGCTTCTCGTACAAATCAATAAGTTCATTTCAAGCAGAATCCTGTCTCCAATAACTATTTTCAATCTGAGCTTGACATAAGCTGACCGATACAACCATGGTAAATCATGATAAATTAAAAACCACCAAATCACACGAGAATACATTTGAGGAGACTTGTGTTGTTTTCATTGCATATTAGTTGGGCCGCTTTTAAATACAATCGCTGATCAAAGGTAACGATAGCAGGTTGTTCATTCTCGCATGCATGCTTGCGGACAAAGGATAATGTAGTGTAAATACATATCATATCACCTGGGTCCATGTCTATCATTGGTAAACAAACACCAGTAGATTTTGCAGGAAAATCTTCCTTTCTCACCATTTGCATTAAACATGCTACTAACAGCGGCCATGTACCGGTATTTGTGAACGAAACAATCTTACAACCAGTGTCAGTCACCTTTAATGTTGTCAAATCTGCGTATGTAACAGGTGGTTACATACAGGACCTTCTGGCAGTCTGTAAAAATAAACATCCATTTTCCGGCAGCAATAGGTTACTGCGATCTGTTTGATAGGTGTATAACCAAAGTTTCACCAGGGTAACGCATGCTAGCTGACCCATACTATGAAAGGTATTATGACCATGAAATGTTCTAAAACTATGACATACATTGCCTACTACATACTGTATATACATGTGTTATTAGCATTTGCAGCACTTGCTTCAGACTTCTTAGTAAGAAAAACAGAAGCACACACTATTCGAAATATCAATTACCGGTATATAATTTGAAGCATAGTGATGTAGCAACTGAACACTCAGTCCTAAATGCAAAGGGCAAAGAACCGACCTTTGACGGGCTGCCTGTATGATAGCTTGTCCTATTGAACAAACTTTTATATAACAATCCTTGGCGCTAAATAAGTCTTGTAAAAATTGCACAATTCTTTGCGGCATAAATTGTGTATTCATACCAACAGATTAAATCACATCTGGATTTGGATACACAAAATAGTTTTGTCTGTAAAAGCAGTCTTTAAATCATTACTGAAAAGCTTTGCTGCTGCTTTCAAAAAGTTTCATTTTTTTCTTTATAAGGATCGTCATATCTCTTTGCACATCATGAAGTATTAATGCTGCAGTATTTTTAGATATTTTGTTTGCCATTTATCTCTCTTATACTTGCAGATTCCTCAAAATATTCGTCCAATCTATGTTCATTGTATTGAGCTCTATAAGCGTTATCACCACACATTTTTTTCATTTCGTCTGTAAAGTCATAAATAGTTATTTCTTTATCCCCAATTCCATTTAAAAAGTCGACTGTTTTCATGCGTCTCCTGCATCAGCGTCTCTTGGTCTTCCTGAGAATGTCTTGCTTTGTTCAGGTGTTCTTGTTGGAAGTAGACAGGAATTGCCTTATTGGTTCTGAAATTGATATTGCACTTTTGACGGTAAACGGCATCTGCAGCTGTTGCTGGCAAGTCGGATACAATTTCCAAACGTAAACGAAAGGCCGCAGCCCAATCATCTTAATTTCACAGATGTCTTGAAATGCCCTCTGAAAGTCCGGACTCCGAACAGCCAATAAAGCATGACCGCTTTTTTTCTTAATACAATTTTTCGGCTAAACAAAACAAGCAGTGTTCTTGAAATAAATTAATGAATCAAGTTTGGATCTTGATGCCCGACATTGAGATTGTTGGTTCTACTGTTATTCATCCTTGATTATTATATTTTGATTACAATACTATTTTCTACATTCCACATGAAAAAACTGACCGGGTGTGTCAAATACGACATTACTTTGTTTTTTCTTGCTCCGTTTATCGAACTGTAAGCGTTCCTTGTTACTGGACATTCTGAAATGAGACAAAAACGTGTTTACATATAAAACAAAAACCCTAACATTTAATTATAATATTTTAGAGCCAGTTTTTTTAATTTTGTTCTAGCGAAAGTTAAACAACATAAGATTTTATGGCTAGAATAGGATTCCGTTGTTTTTTGTTTTTCTCGCCACCGCTATGAATCGATTTTTCAATAGAGGTAAATGGCTTTATCAATCAAAAACAAAATATAATGACACGTGAAGAAGAAATATGACACAAAACACAAAAGGAATAATCGAAGCTTCTGTTTTGAAACGATATATTCTTTTTATTATTATCTTTTAGATTGTCATCAATGTGAAAACTCGAAAACACATTGCAGTTTTCATTTAAGGACATTCTGCACCGTTAAACCGGTATGCGCTAAAATATAAATTATTTAAAGAAACATATCGATTGGCTTACCTTTCTCATTCGAATTAGTCCATTATATACAATTGTCCGGCTTTTAAGAAATAATCGACACCCACGGCGTATCGATCAAATGCAGACGATGCTATTTGTGTGTGTAGATCTACGGTAGTCGAGACGTGTTACAAAAATCTTTTAAAATTATTAAAATAAGATCATACATTTTGCAACTTTCCCCCACATGGATTTTTCTAGACTTTTTAAATGATTAATATATTGCTTTAATCAACATATTTACGCACTCAGAAATTCTGTTGCAATTAGTTTGAAGTCAAGGTGTAGATTGACTTACCGCTTAGAAATGCAGCGCAGTACTTTGCAATCTGTGCAGCGGTCAGTGTGGACTCGATAATCTCAAGCGCCTTAATATCATACACATAGCCACAGTGTGGCTGTAAAGGGCTACTCTCATCGGACATTAGGTTACCAAAGGGGTCAACACGAATGGGTAAGTCAATTACACTTGCAGATAGAGGTATTGACAACTCTATTGACATGACTTTATCCATACTAACGTTGAGATCCGACTCATACGAACAGAGGTCATCAACTAATCACTACGCATTTCTTTCACAACAGGCTGTGTTACGTGTGTTGTGGTTGTCTGTGTCATTAGACCGGTCTGTCTGTGTCACTTTGGACGGGTCTATCTGTATCACATTGGACGGGTCAACATGTACCACGTTGGTCGCGTCTGTCGGTACTGTCTGTGTCGTGTCAGCAGCATTTTGAACTGGAGGACACTGGCAGTGCCACCTGGGAATCAATTTAATAATCCGTGAGTGCCCCTAACGGTTTGTATGCGCTATCTGGTATTGCATTTGGGTCGAACGGGTAAATTTCTGTTGCACGAAAACCATTTGCTATGTTGGATTTCGTAATTGAAGATTCCCATGCTTTGCCAAATATTCTTAAAAAATTAGCATGGGCAGGTGGAACACCGGTCTCTGTTATAAACCTATCCACATGCACGCTCAAGCTTGTTTTCAATGCATTGAACACGGAACGGTCAAACGGCTGAGTCCAATGACTGGTGTGGCTTGGAAGCTCGCCCAAGATGATGTCGTTCTGCTTGGCCAACGTCAAAAGCTCAACGTTGTTATGAGAACTGGAGTTGAAATTAAATGCAGTGTGTTCCCATTCAAATATGTCAAAATAAAAGTGTGTCACTCGTCGTAATTTACTAGCATCTGATAACAGTGGCATTAAGTAGACATATCGGAAATGAAATCAGGAGGTAGTAATCGGCTGCATTTATATAACCCATGTACTTGAACGTGTTTGAACTAAATTAAACTAACAATTGCGAAACATATTGAATAGTGACAATGTAACAATGTAATCGCTTCCTTTCGTATCTTGGCTCGAGCTGTGTTTATATCGTTTTTGACATACTTATATAATTCGAATAAAGAATTTTGAATAAATGTATTTAGTTTACCGCAAGTTACGCTCGATTGGTCATTGTCGGCTCGGGTCCAACTTAAATGTACCCCGGGTATTCTTAAGTATACTTAAATGTAACCCGGATACGCTAAATATATATAAACGAACACAAAGTATATTTTCCGTATCCGGAAAACATTCAAGAATACTCAAGAGTACCCGGGGTACATTTAAGTAGTACCCGAGCCGACAATGACCAATCGAGCGCCAGTTACCAATAAGTGCAATCAATCTTAAACCTGTCATAGTACCTGTGCCCGTCACAAATCAGAATCTGTGGTCGGTCATCCCCGATGTTTGGTAAGAAGGTTTTCTCAAACCAGAGTTTACAGATGCCGTCCTTTGTCCATCCTGAGTTGCTGACGGAGAACTGTGCACCGTATAAGGGGGAGCCATCCACCATACACGAATTAGTGTCACACCCGTGTAAGTTCTTAGTCGTTTTTCCAGTGATAATGAAATGCGGTGCAATTTTCTGGCCCGATACATTGCCACATGCAATAACCGTTATTGTTTCCCTGGAGAGACTTGCCTTCCCGTGCACCGTTTTGGCGCCTTACTTGCTATTACCTTTGGAGGCTTATGGCACATGGTTATGCCCGTCTCATCCATGTTCCAGATTCGATTTGGGCTGTGATGGAAATCGTGCTTGTCGAAAATGGACTTCATCTCCTGAAAGTACATAGTAATGTGTTCTTTAATCATCGCTTTGTGGCAGTTTACGGCTGTTGCCTCAGCACATCGCAAAGAAAAAAGCTTTGTTGGTGCTGCTTTAAACGGCGCAACCACATATCCGAAGGAGTAACCTTGCGGAATGGCTTTCCATTTTCTTTCGCGAATACGCCCACGAACCTTAAAAAGGTACTTTTCGTGAAGCCTATGCCCGTCTCGGCTCTCTCTGTTGCAATTCCAATGAGCTGTTTTTCGTCCTCCAGGCATAACTGTCTCTCATTTCCACATGATTTTCCCGCCTCAACTCTTCCTGTCAGCCGGTCGCTAAGGGTAGATTTAGGCACACTGTACTTTTCGGCCGCCTTCCTAACGGAAACGCCATTCTCCACGTCTTTCACCGCCATAGCCATCGCTTCATTGTCTCACTTTTTTCATATCTAAATAAGGGGAAATGTGAATAAATAAAATTTTATTGTTAAGGACTACAAATCAACATTACAAGAAATATCAAAGGGACAAGGCAAGAACACGATACAATATTAAAATCAATTTATAAACGTATGAAAATGATTCGCTCTATGAGAAAGCTGGGCTAAAAGCATCGGCGTAAAATGTGATCGCGAATCACGGTGTCCGAGACTACAGTTAGACATCTTTGTTTTGCAGTAATGTATTAAAATATTGAGTACCCTGAAAATGTTTCCTTTTGAGAATCTTAATAACATGAAGTTAAAGGAACGTTTCCTGTTAATTAGATTCTTAAAGCGAGCAAGCAAATATGTCCGTAAATAATCTTTTGAAAATGGCTGTAGCCGAAACGTTTGAATGAGTTATTCTATTGTTTGAACATTTTATAATTGAGGAAAATAATGTGTGTATTATTGATCTGGAGACATTTTACGAAGATCCATCAAACCCAGATTTCTTGATAAGCCACTCATTTATGCAATAAAATCCCGCCAGAACAGGCAGTCAATGCAACGGCAGTTCACATTGTTAAAACACCTTCAAACTGAAGCCGTTCAGACACTGGCGGACATCGGCGACATGCTCGTCGTCACACTTGAAACCAATATTGCATATTTGCATAGGTCCATGGAATCGATTGAATTTGGACGCAGCTAGTTATGCTTTAAGATAGCATTTGCCTGTTATATGTCGATACACATTTTTTAAACGGGCTGCATCCTCCTTTCGAAGGTAGCCGACTTTGTGTCTCATTTCTGTGTCACTAAACACAGCAATCGCATTTTTGTCATAAGGATTGTCATTCTCCTGACCGCAAAAGTGGTTGACATCGACCTCGAGTTCACGGCGACCCCAGTGATGCATTCCAACAATGTAAACTCCCTGTAAAACGACATTCTTCATCCTAGAAAAATGAATTCTCAATATGTTACTCCACACTATACTACATTAATTAGAAACATGTTAAGTAAGGCATCCTTATAATCCTTATAAGAGTACAACTTTCTCCGTTCAGTTATTTTTTGGGTGATCGAGAGTCGGACTGTCCGACTTACGATCATAATTCAGAATTTTGGTGTCCGACTTAATATCAAATAAATAGGCTCATATTTTTTATGTTTCGTTGTATACTAACCTGTTTTTGATGATGAAATATATTTAAAAGTCAAAGTAAATCACTTCAAAGTTGTGTTCTGTACACATTGCGAAAACTTTACCTGCGTGTTCGCTGAGATTTCAATCCCGTAAGTAAAATAAAACTCGCTTTCTCGTCGCTTTTCTGTTTCAAAATTTGCCGCGTTATTCTTTTTATGGGAGGGAACCTTGCAAAGAACGGATGTACGTCACGATTTAATGAACGGTAACTCTTGTGATAGGAAGGTTCCAAGTACGGAAGGTGATCGAAATTAACAGGGTTTGTTTACATTTCATTGTTATATATATGAGATAAAAAATGTCCGAGTTAAGATCGCGTCCGACTTACGATCAGTTTATGAATAATTTTATGGGCGTATGAGTGATTAAATCATATTTGTCTACTGTTTTAAATACTTGATTCTAGCTTATAATTCCCTTTTTCAATAATAAGATATAATTTGAAACATTGGAATTTATTTTTCACCATTTCACATATAATGCATTTTCACAAGTCTTTGCAAACAAACAGTGACCCATACTCTATACCATGCTTAAATGTATTTTAACTAGTTTTCGGAATCTCCTTTTCATTACAGTTGAATAACACGTTGTAAATGTTGTTGCAAGTAATGTATTTATCCTTGTTACAGAGTACTGTATGAACATGTGTAAAATACCAGGAGTTATCAAAGCGCTGAAGGCACTGAAGTTGTTTGCTATTGCATAATCTTAGAGGCAACTCAGTTTTCAAAAATATGTTACAGCTTTTTATATCGCAAATTTGAAACGAGCACAACCCATTCAAATGTATAAAGAGTGTGTCTTAATTCACAGGTCGAGATGTGTGAGCACTGTTTATCCTCATATTTATGTTATAGAGGTAACGTAGACAAAATAACAACAACATGTCTCTTTTGTTTCGCAATCGGTTGGTGCACTGGCAACCATCATAAGAATTTTGGTTGCCTTGCTTAAGAATAACAAGCCTAGACTCGTGTACATGTTGTGTTATGGGTATCTCATACTTTATCTAATTTCTTAAAATTATTGAGCAACAAGTTTGCCGACATGACAGACTTTTAATGCATCATGTCTTCTTGTGAGCTGGAATTGAATAATTGCCTAGGCATAATTGATCCACAGTCGCTAATTTGTATTCTATGTTTAATTGGATTGAGTTGTTCAAGCTTTGAAAAAGCTAGTTGCCCAGCTTTTGAGCCCATCTGTAACCAACTTTTGAAATTGAGTTTCATGAGCTTAAATCTACTGGCCCCATGATCACAGGCAACCACTAAGCCTGTAAGTTATTCATGATGTAAGATCTGACAGCTTACCGAATTCATTCAATTTGCAAGTCTGAAGACATTAAAGGGACCTGTTCACGTTTTGGTAAATTGACAAAATTAAACGATTTAACAATTTGGAGAGTTCTGTTATTTTCGTTATATTTTTTCATACTCCGATGATTGCTTATATATATATATATATATATATATATATATATATATATATATATATATATATATATATATATATATATATATATATAAAGTATAAAATACATCACTCATTGTATGAGCAAAGATGGCCGAGTGGTCTAAACGATATACTTTAATTCCAGGGGTCAGTGGTTTGAGCCCAGTTGAGACTTACTTTTTTTGTTTCTTTAATTGTATTCTTCTTTTTGTTAATGGAGTTTTTAAGATCCAATGTTTACATTTATCAATATTAAGCATTTAATGACAAATTGTGAAATGGTCCCTTTTAGATGTTTACTAAAAATGCCACAAGATAAAAATTTATAACTCATTGGTTGTTTATTTGATTTAAAAGTGATTTTGTTTATTTGCCTTGTCAGCGAGGTTACTTTGAAGTTACTATCACTTTTATCTTTTTTCAAGTCAATAATAAAAAAGATAATTTAAGCTTCATTTTGGGAAAACGGGACTCAATGCATATGCATTATATGTCATCCCAGTACCAGAGACTCTTTAAACGGAAAATACCATAAAATCAGAAAGTGTCGTCCTTGATTAGTTTGTGTGCATTGCACAGGCTAATCAGTTTGCTCAGGCATATCTTATTTGACATACATTAAGTCCCGTTTTCCCTGAAATCAGCCAATATGTACAGATTTCAATGATAAACTGGCCAATGTCGTCGCACAAGCTGTTAAACACTACACTGGCCATTGTCATCGCACAAGCGATTTAACACTATTGATTACATACATACACTATGCTGTCTAAGTGCACCAGTGGAGTATAAACAGGCAGATGCGGTGGTTATCGTTTCTAGCGTAGTTAACAGCAGACTGACTTGCAAAACTCTATCTACATTAATTGCCCGCTCGCGCGACCAACTAAAAACGGAAAATAAGATGTTTTTTGTTCTTCTTTGATAGTATCCAAAATTTACACCACCATGTTAAGGGACTTATTTACACTGTGTTTACACGCATTTCAAAATACCAGAAAAATACTGAACATAATATAACATTTAAATGCATCTTGTCAAATGAAAATCAAACAGTTTTCCAACAACAGTCTGCGAACAGTTCCGTTCAAAAATATACAAATGTACAACACCCGTTAAGAAATGTATACTAACTTAAACCACGGTAGGAATTTCCTGTTGCTTTAAGATCAGCTCATCTATCAATGAATGGGTCGCAGGTTGGTTTCTGTCGTGCGTAGCGTAATATTTCTACGCAACTGTTTATTCACGACAATGTTCATTTGTAACTTCAGAAATAAGAAAGGACAGTAACCTCAAGGGTAGCGTGATACTTGTGAAAATGGAAAATGTTTGAATATCCAAAGAATTGCATTCTTCAAACGTGTTTCTTCAGCATTTCCAGGTCATTATTGTTCAACAGGGTTTCAGATGGATATATTTAGCTCAAAAGCTGAATATGACGTGCTACATTCTACACTCGGGTAAGAAACATACAACCCGTTTACCCAACTGGTAGAGTGACATGCTAGTATTATGCCAATTATGTATTTGAGCTCCACACTAGGGACGCTTGTCGTCCTAGTTTTACACTAAATTTGGGAGAAGTAAAAAACTCACGAGTGTCTGGATATCGGTTTTAAGATAAAAGGTATGAGTGCAGTATGCATAGGTACAATAGCTCCGATCTACCATTCTATTGTTCACACTGTGGTGTGTCCGAGCCCCGAACTGAGTGAACCTTTCCTTTAAGGTTTACTTCAGGTATATGTATCCCTGTACTGGTCTGCACCATAGAACAATCCATTTACATTCTTCATCTACATGAATATACCAAAAACAAGTAACTAATCGAGAAACCCGTGCATTTTTAGCGTTATAAGATTACCGTAGTTTCTCTTCTAAATAACATGTATTTATCAAACAGAGAATGATATCATTTTTAAATTGGCCTTCTTCAAACCGTCCTAGATGTAACCGTGATGCCGCCCATCGTCGATTGTGACTTGAAAGCCTTTGCTATTTTCAGTGTGATTCACGTTTTGAGATGAATTTTCGCCAGCTGGTGGAAAAGATAACCATGCTGTTTATCGCGCTCTAAAAACATATCATGCTATATTTAGTAACAGGAAAATCCGCTTTGTAAGTTTTTCGTTCTCGTTTTACTGGCACTGCTTTGTCGCTTATACGGAACAGATAATTGCCATCTGCGATCGAAGCCATAAGTGGACTTATTGGAGATTCTCGTGCGGCCCTTTGAAGACGTTGTCTCATCAAGACTAAGTGTTGGGTTGTCGTTGTCAGCAACGATAAATTTTATCGTCCTTAGCCTTTGCTGGCTTTGCAGGAGTAGATGTCGTGTTTGAGATTTTGTGAGCTTCTTGGGGTCTTAAACGATGCTGGTCGAGTGGTTTTCCTCGCTTAACAGTCTGCTGCCCACATCGCCCAGGTCATTTTAGGGGAAAGGAGGTGCTGTATTGTATGAAATGTCCTCTTTTCGGGCGCAATATTGCCGCATCCCGAACGGCTTTATGTACTGGATCGCATATCTCCATCGGGGCTTGAACCGGACGTGACGTCTCATTAATGTATTGACTAATTTAGTTTAAACCTTTTTATTGAAGCTGAATAATTATTTTAAACCTATTTATTTAAGTTCGATTGAATGGAAAGCCTACGGCTTATTTGAAACGCTCTCGAGTCCGCTTCCTAGGACTAGAACCAGTTCTTGGTGTCTATGGGGGAAATCGGAGGAACGCTCCCACACTGGGGATCAAACCCGTTCCCTCCCGATTGAATAATTTGGTCGACGAAAGCATGCCTGTCACATAACATAAGATAATATATTTTATGAGCTAAGTGTCCATATTGTATGTCTTGCGTAAACTTAGTGCCCCTACTATAACAAAAAAACAACAACATTGTTATCAAGCAGTTCTTATGGAAAAATTGCTCCAGCTTTTTCTGAACAAAAACTGCGAACAAACAATGTCAGAGAGGTTTAAGAAAAATCTTCGACTTTCTTCACATATGCAGGGGTGATACGAAACCAAACAGTGTACGTCATTTTGGACCGAGTTGAAGGATAACTGTATGCTTGTATTCTTCACATTTACAATGACTTCATGTGGGTGTACACAATTAACCATAACTCTAGATTGGTATTCTTAAGTTATATCCACTGGTGGGATACCAAAATTGGGAAAGCAGATGCATAAATAAAGCAGAACGTCAAAAATTAACACAATGTACAGATACTAGACCTATCTGATTTAATTGGCTTAGTGGCGATTATTTGGTAAATCAACAAAGTGTACATATCCTTTTCGCGTATAAGGTATTTGCCATGAATGTTAATTAAACGCCATATTTTCATCTAACTCTTCAATGATTTTTTTATTTTGATAGTGAGCCTTACAAAGCCGATACACATGCATAAAATAATTACACCGATTAACAAGAAAATAAGGAAAAAAGAAAACAGTGATAAATTTCAAAACAAACAAAAACATTGTAGCCAATGAGACGAATACCTCGGTACCGCGTTGTCAGCTATGTTCAGAGACAAATTACTCGAGCGTTTGTATGTCACCATGGATAAAACAAAGTGTCGTTGATATGCACACTTAGTAATGATGACGTATTTTAAGTTTCAGTTCAATCGATTCAGGAGAGTGGATGTATAACACCCCATAAAACTTATATCATTTCTTTTGATCAGACCGACCTAACGAGAGTGACCTCCTTGCAGGTGTATATAGAGAATAGTAGGTTAGTGTTGATTATAGATCAGGTTTATCATGCGAGGCTTAGACAACAAAAAGCACGAGCATTAGCTGTGCGCTTTCAGTAAAAGTTGTGAGAACATACATCACTCAACTCGTTTAATAAAATATAAGTTAACGGCTATGCCTTCTGTATTCGATAATTCCTGCTTGCTATCTTGAGGTTACCATGCTGAGTTGATTATCTCTAACCTAAATACATCGCCCTGAACCTAGTCTGACTCACTCCAAAGATCGACTTCTCGTGTTTAGAGAATCTTTCATGTTTATTCTTGATAAGAGTTGCACTTGTGGTCGCAGAGCAAAGACCTGCCCTTGGCGCGTTTGTTAAGTTTCAAAGATAACATGCACTATTTAAAGCAGTTAAAATCGGTTATGCACTAGAAGGATTTCAAAATCTACAGACCATAAGCAAGGGGCTCTCATATTACTTCGCTGAAATGGGAAGTCGGCATTTATCCCCGGCCGCTTTTCATCCAGATGTTGTCGACGGCAAGGAGTGGATCGAAACATGTTTAAATTAAAAAAAGTGATAGCGCGTAGGTGAGTTCCTATTTTCAATATAAAATGTTCCAATTACAATGTTATCAACTTAGAAGTTTTATCAAGTTAAGTACCATTCTCAGTATTGTTAATAATAATATATTTTTCTTCTTACTATAATTCTTCTTCTTATTATTATTATTACTTTTTGTTGTTGTTGTTCTTCTTCTCCCCCTTCCTCTTCTTCTTCTTCTTCTGATTATTCTTTTTTTTAATTATTATTATTATTACTGGTAATAGTAGTAGTAATAGTAGTAGTTATTATATAAGTAGCAAAAGTAGTAGAAGTTGTAGTAGTAGTAGTAGTAGTAGTAGTAGTAGCAGTAGCAGTAGCAGTAGCAGTAGCAGTAGCAGTAGTAGTAGTAGTAGTAGTAGTAGTAGTAGTAGTAGTAGTAGTAGTAGTAGTAGTAGTAGTAGTAATAGTAGTAGTAGCAGTAGTAGTAGTAGTAGTAGTAGTAGTAGTTGTAGTAGTAGTAGTTGTTAATCATTATTATTATTATTATTATTAGTAGTAGTAGTAGTAGTAGTAGTAGTAGTAGTAGTTGTTGTTACACGCCTTAATGATAGCTTGCTAAATTTATATTTCATTTTTAAACTTATCTGAACGCTAAAATCGCTTCAAAAATGAACACCACTACATGACCTTTTGTTATCTCCGGACGGCTTGCTCTGTTATCTTGTCACACAATACATAATATGATCGGTCTAAACCCTGGCTACATACTGGCGGTGCACTCTCATAGTTAAAGTTGATTTTAATGTCTTAATATGCTCGGTCCGGATGTGCTTTTTAAGTGTTTGTAGTTGGTGGAAAGCTGAATTACGATTACATATCTGGTGAGTACGGATTTTTGTTATTAAATTTAACATCGGTGATAAATTGTTTATTTGTGTAATAATGTTAATAGAAGCAGCGGTCGCGATGCGTGAGGCTTAACACAGACAACAGAAACTCGTGGGAACGTTAACAGTTGGTTATTATAGCAGGTCCATTTATGGGTCTGTGTATTTATACGGTTTGCTTTGCAGCGTTTTTATCGTCTATTGCAAATAGGATATAATTGGATACGTGATATTATGCAACTGTGTAGGAAATAATTTGGTTTGACAGTGAACTTAACGTTGCAAGATATGTTTGCAATCTGTTTTTACGCATATCATACCCATGGTTATAGAACCTACTATTTAAAAGCGGCTAACTATGAGTATCATAAGTGTTCTGTTAATTTGTCATGGACAAATCACAACTTCATAGATAAGCGTGTTTTAATATTCGCCATGTGATTGTCTCTCCACAAACTGCATAAATGTGGAATGCGTGTGTTTGTCTCTAGTAAGTTCGTATTTGCTTATTTAAACTGTATATTTGCTGTCAACATTTAGACTGTATGATTTGCATTCTGATCGTTATATGACTGGTATGATATTGGCTGGATTATAATGGTATATTCAATGCACGATGGAGAGTTATAGTTAGGCACATCTTTTATTGGTTAGAACTTTGAAAGTTGATATGAATTTATGTAAGTCTTTGTGATTTATTAACGCCGTAGACGTATTTACGGTGTGATTAATGTATAAGGTAAATCAATCACAGTAAAGTTGCTAGATGAGGAATTGATCGACCATAATACCGCCAGATTCGTTGTCAAACGTTTATCAACAGAAATGATCAGGTTGCAGTTTGGAAAGTTTAATAAAATTCATATTTCATTTTTTGCCAAGCATGACAAAACCTTGGATTTTCAAGATAGTTGTTTTCTCTTAACTATATTTGTTCGATGACTTACTAATCAATCGGTGGACTAAATCCGTGGTTGATTGACTCTTAAAGCGGTTGATTAGTAACCAACGGCATTAAATTGGCATTAATTTAATTGCTACGATTCCTTGTGTGGGATCTTTGTTTAAAATTTATGTTCGAAACATATTAAATAAGTCAACGTGACATCTCAATATTAAATATGAAACTTTCCAGACTTCCATCATTTTGTTATTAGATAAAACCTAAAATTTTAAAAAGAGGAATGATATGTTTCATGTAAACTCAAAGACATTGTTTGTATCTTCGTTGAGGTAAGCAATAATATACACACAAAGTGGAACAGCTATACCATCAAAAGAGAATGTTGAGTCCTTTATTTATATCAAGGAAACAATTAAAGAAAAGAAAACAAATGTTTAAGACAAAATACAAAATCCAATATGAATCCTCAATAAGGATTAGACTTGGTTCATCGCCTAAGCCTTTCGATGCAAAACATTCAGTATTTAAGTTGGTTAAATGGAGCTCCAAATATCCAAATCTCACAATGTTCTCATAGTTATTCGCTTAGAATGCAAGTGATTATACACAATAGTACTCTAAATTAAATTAAAAAGTAATAAAGTGCTTTTTAAAATGTAAGTACTCAATGATATAATGCAAACCACAGCATCAGAATAGTAACAAAATAGTGACACAATAGTGACAGAATAGTGACAGAATAGTTACAAATTGTAGCAGAATAGTAACGGCTTAATGCATGATTTTACTATGTAATGTTTTTAACTGAAGCAACTACTCAGCATTATTATTAATTAAGAAGTATCATAAGACGCTGAATGTATTCGCGATACCTATTATTAAAGATACTCAATTTTGTACAGCATATAGATAGAGCAAATGCAATTGAAATACATGTTTCGATCAAATTGAGCATACGTTCGTCGGTAGACAAGCTTGTTTCGCTATCTGGGTTTACCTAACCAATTTGAACCAGAAATCAAAACAGGCTTACAATAAACATGGGCCGAATGATCTCTGTTCAAACTAAAAGGCGACATGGTTATTAGACGCTCGACCACGTTTACAAAAGATAACGGCAGTTTGTCTGTATATGCACTGTTGCGGAAGTAAATACATGGAGAAAAACTAGTCGCATATTGACTCGAAATCATGACGTTGCACATACGATAATTTCCATTTATCGATCCATCGATCCATTGGTCGATCCATCCATCGATCGATCGATTGATCGATCCATCCATCCATCCATCCATCCATCCATCCATCCATCCATCCATCCATCCATCCATCCATCCATCCATCCATCCATCCATCCATCCATCAATCCATCTATCCATCCATCCATCCATCCATCCATCCATCCGTCCGTCCGTCCGTTCATCAATCCACCCATCCATCCATCCATTCATCTATTCATCCATCCATCCATCCGTCCGTCCGTCCATCCATCCGTTCGTCTGTCTGTCCGCTCGTCCGCCCTTCCACCCGTTCGCCCGCCCGCCCGACCGTCCGCCCGTCCGTCCGTCCATCTAAACATCCATCCATCCATCCATCCTTAATTCAAGTAATCATTCAAATAATTCGTCCATACAGCCCTCTATTTCCGCTCAGCGTTTAACAAAGCGGATAAATGTAATCACATGACTGCAAAATATTAACTATTGAACGCATGCGATCAACGTTATCAGTTGTAAGCAATCATGCCACATGGTTACAAAAGTGGTATGATCTTGACAACTTCCTGAATGTATGGACGATTGCACTTGAACGTGTCGATATAGGCTTAAGTCATTCTTTATTAAACAGTCTTAATTTTCTAATATATAAAGTCGTACATACTTCACGTTACAATTTATTACTATGTTTATTAATTATTAAAACGACGCCTTTGATTGTGTAGACATTACACCTTTTTATGTGCCAAAGTAGAACAGCATTGCATTTCACAAGCTATGTCATAACAATTTATGCATATACCTCAATTCGATGTTGCGTCATAAGCCTGTCGCAGTTAATATTACTGTTCTTTATCATGTGATAAGCAACACAACGCCACCTGCAATGATAATGTGTTGTCATGCAATTTTGTCTAATAATTGTATAACTCATTTTATTGATTATGTCTTCATGCAGAGTATTTAACTGTGTGTAGATAGTTGAGGTTTATAGTTTATAAAAAAAGTTGTTAAGTTTTCATATATTCAGTAATACAATTTTACACTGATATTATTGTTAAAGCGTATTTTACTCCTTTGTTTCATCCATAAAGGATACTTGGGAATATTGAGGGGTATTTTCTATTTACACAGATAACTGATATATTACATGGCGTGTTTAATCTTGAAATATTATTATTGGTTATTTATATAAATAGATGCAAAGGAAAGAAGTTAAAATGATGATATGAACAGACTTTCTTTAAAATACTTTAATCGATTAAAAATACGTGCCAAGATTTGTATTGCGTAATGTTACGTACCTGACTGATTTTTAATGCGTTTTTTAATTTTTTCAATGCGTAACTACGCAGATACGCATCTTATCTGGAGCTCTGGTAGTAGTAGTAGTAGTAGTAGTAGTAGTAGTAGTAATAATAGTACTAAGGTTTGTTATACGTATAATACCCAAATCTAAAAAAGGTGGTATGTAGGTGTGTTAAGTTTGTAAACACCTATAGGACATTTCCAACTTCAAAATTGGTTTGGTACATAGCAATCTTTATATGTATAAGATAATCTTGAAATTATTTTAATAACTTGCAATACAAAAAAGTTTAGGTTCTTCATCAACTGATTGGTTGCAACTCTTTTAATTTTACACATTAAGCACTTGCTATTCACAAAGCGAGGAGTGCCCAATGTTACCAGATAGCTAAAGCCTACGCTGCTTTAATGTTAGGCCTTTATCCAAATATATTTGTTTCATTAAGAACACGACAAACGTCTGTATTTACATACTATTTAGTCGCTTATGCAAACCTTTGTAACTTGATACAGATTTTATCTAGACATATTGTTAACGTTTGCGGACGACACACACCCGAAACCGAAACATTTGGTATTTTTCGTAAATTAGTCAACGCGTCTCGTTTTGTGACTATAATAATCCACATAAAAACTTTGCAATCACAGACATATATAAATTTGGAATTCTTAACTCAACGCATTCTGAATCTTAATAATATATAACGCACTAGTGTGAAGATAATTTGAAATACAGTATATTGCCTTACAACGGATGGTTAGTCGGTAAGTTGGAAGTTTAATAATCTGTTTGTTATTAACATTCATCCATCGCATTATGAAATGGAGTTGACTTGCTGCATTCAAGGTTCTGAACAAATCGCGGTTAAATTAAAAAAACTACGAACAATAAACTGGTTATACACATCATTTGATAAAGGTAAGTTTATATGCGCTATTGTCATTATGTATTGTTTCTTTAAATATTTTTACGTAAAGATATATCAATAATAGTTTTTATTGATATATCTTCAAAATGCAACGGACGATATATTTACATGTCTATGTGAGGAAAAACATACATAGAAAATGCCCTGCTCTTTAATTTCGGAAAAATGCGACTGATGACTGAAAACAAATCTTAACAATTGATATCTACATTTGAAGGACTACATAATTTATCCGTCTTCAAACAAAAACATTTTAGTTCGACTATTCACTGAACAATCTGATCTATTTAACTCACCCACATATCGGCGTCAGTGTCCGCGTATTACTCTGGTAAAAGTAACCGAGCAAAACATCCATATTACTGTTTCTGCTAGATTAGGTGTACGAGCAAGTGACCATGAATTGGCTCCACATTTGCAGCGTAATAATTTCGAAATAAAAACATGCTTTGTGCATTATTTCTTCTCATGTAATAACAGTGGTGCTTCATTTCAACATGATTGAACGAAACAATATTGAAAAGTCGTTCCTGCTATATTCAGGTTGGAGACAATGGAAGACGAACATGATACGAACAAGAGGACGGTATCTTGTCTGCCTGGTATGCCGGCATTGCCTCGTGAAACAGGAACAAGGAACAAGGTTCGTGTTTTGAGATGGATTCATCCATGCATGATTTTCTTTTTTAGCAAGACAGCCGGTTGATTTCCTCTTTATTAAGATGTCCATAACCATGCACTTTTTCCGCAGCTAATCACGGGCAAACACAAATATAAGTTTCGGAGACAGTATGGACGTGCTTGTTTGTGTGGTAACGAATTTATGCCAGATGAGTTATTATTTGATAGTTTTAGCGGCCCTATAGAACACTTTTTGCAGTACAAAATTTATATTTATGATAACAAATGTCCACGTTTGGAAAAAATGTTCTTGACTTTCGTCTTGAAAATGGTTTCTATGTACGCATAAATTGATACGTAATCATTTGGAATCGTTTTGTTTTATTGACCCTATTGAAACGAATATACTGTATGGGCGGATAGTGCATAATATCATTTGTTATGATTTATTTACAGAGGTTACAATACTTTGTTAATTATAAAGTGTACTGATATGTGTCTTCAAGGTACGTGTTCCAAGTTCGAAACTCAATCTTTGTACTAGAAGAGCAAGTATTAATTCGGATTTGACGAGGCGGTCGAAAAACAGTCGGGATCGACGTCTTGTTACATACTTGCAGGTGACACACTATTGTTTGTTTTTCAATAAGAAAATTAACTATACATATCCAATTTAAAGCTAATCGGTGAGTGAACAACATTTGTATTTGATAATTATAATGAGAGGGTTTTCCCTATACTAATTAGGACTAGAGTCGTCATAGTTATATCAACGAAGACTTCTTCGTTTACTCGGCAGTTTTTTGTTTTCAGAAACTCATTACACTAGGTGATGGTGAAGACAATAATTATTTATTTAAAACCAATCAAATATTTATACACTCTTATAGGCATTAATAGATGTAATCATTAACTGTTTTGGCATCCAACCGACATACGAACTGACATGCCGTTCTTTTATTTGTGGAATATTACAACAAGTTTGAAATTGTCAATTTGTGAATTAAGGCCTTTAAAATGATAGTTTTTATAACACTGATGGTGATTTAATAATAATAACAAACGCAGTGCTGAATTAAAATTTTTTTCATCTAGATTCCAGAGCACTTCCCTGCTTTGTCGATCAGGCTATCGGAAGTACTCGATGGTATTGGAGCGGGGAAATTCACCGTAATGGAGAGGAGAGAAACATATTTGCTGAGGGAGAGAATGGAGACAATAGCAGGGCAACTAAGTGGAGTTACAGTTGAGTGTTTTCATTTTGGGAGTCAATCAGAAGGTACCACCACTCCTGGTCTCAATTCTGATATCGATATGCTACAAAGTTATTACCATACAAACATAATGACAGACTGGAGAGACTGGAAGGCTGGGCTGCATAACCTTCTGATGCTTCATGACGACCACACTCCGCCGCAACAATACTTGCTTCAGGTCATCAGTGAAGACACACCGGAGCCGGAGACACGACTGTGTGATGAAAGGTATGTGCGGAAAGATTCTGGGCAAGTACTGCTTAGCTCAGAACAATGTAAAAAGGAAACAGAGCAGCAACATAAAGATATGGGAGAGATAACCAAACATGGACCTTCTGTGAGTAATTTACCCAACTGGGATATGGTACGCGCATTTCACGTTTGTCATCCTCTTCCTGAAATACAACACTGGATAGACAGATGTAGTAGGTAGACGCTGGCCGCCTGCCCAATTACTTGAGGCTGCACAAGAAGCTCCGTGTTTCCTGGTACCAGCCGGTCATCCTGATAGTGATTACAACCGGGAAGAATGGCGACTGTCTCCGAACCTTATAGAAAGAATGTTGATGTTAGTTTTAGTATGACACAAATTAAATGTTATATTGTTTTAAAATTAATTAAACAATCCTTATTTAGCAAAATGGTGGGTGATTTTACCACAAGTTTTCATTGTAAAACTGTCATGTTTTACATCATAGAGAGAACACACCCTTCTCTCTGGAAGGAACATAACCTTATATTCTTACTTTTACTATGTTTACAAGTATTAAGAAAGTGGCTGCAATTAGGAAAATTCCCTCATTATATCATAGAAGGAGTGAACTTGTTCGATGGGAAAATTTCATTCGCGCAGCAGAGGCGCCTTTTACAGTACGTGGAATACTTGATAAAGACCAACATGCACGATTTATTTTATATAGATATAGATAAATTAGGATATCGATTACAAGGGTGTGGTATACGGCACATTGGACAAGCTGGGGAAGTGCTAGGATGTGTAGGCATACATAACATTATCAGTTTATCACTGACGTTTGAGCGCTTGGAGAGGTTTCTTATTCAATTAAGATTAAATACATATGAGTTAGAACATTCGAATGCAATCTTCGAGCAAGATATAAACTGTAAATTACGCAAATGTTTTGAATATTACACGAATGCAAAATTGAAATCAGCTGCTTTAGAATTTATTAACCACCTGTTCGCATTATACAATTCAATGCAATCATCTAAATATTTGCGACAACGTAACCATGCTTTCAGCGAAATTATAAGGCGTTTCAAATATTGTTTAAAAACGGATGTAGCTTCAAGTCGCTTAAAGTTAGCGTCTGTGCTTTACTGTTTCGGTCATCTTCAAGCTGCAGTTAAAGTGTTGGATGACGTGGAGAGGAGGTATCATAGCAAGGTAAAGGCTGTGTGTGGATGTAGAAAAAAAAGAGGACGAAGTGATCTCCAGGTGTTTGCTAACATGATATCAGATAATTGTGACAACGTATTATGTGAACGACCATTCGCATTCTGTGTCAAGTTTGTTAGAGAAGAAGCGTACTGCGCTCCATACATACTGTGGTTTGAAATGAAGCGCAACATGACTGAAGAAGAACTTTCGCAGAGACAAATCTGCGAAAAACAATGGATGGACAACGCTGAGGTGGGTGCTCGTCCTTTCCTACACTATCTACAGTATCTCACGTATGGAGGACTAGGTGAACGCGACAAACAGCTGCATGTGCTTGGAATTCTCGAGTCTTATGTAATTGATCCAAGAAATAAAATCAACATGTACCACATTGAGACAGCGCTAAATCTGCTTGGTCACTGCTATGAAATGGAAGGAGACTATGAAGGGGCATTACATTACTACGCGGAGTCGTTGAGTTGGTACCGTACGAACAATGCTGCTAACTGGCATGTACAGCGTGTGCATCGTCTGATAAGTACTTAAAAATTGTAATGACAACTTTTAAAAGTACAAAATACCTTATTTTAAAAGAATTTATTGAGATACACACGGTGTTGTCAGCTTATTCTCTAATTCTAATTTTTTAATTGTATGTGCTATAAACATCACATTTTCTAAGAACATACTAAATGCACAGATATTGTAAAATTTTAAATACCTCCACTTCATTCAATTATAGTTGCAGTAGTATGGAAAACGAGTGTTCCGTGATATTGCTATAGATACTTCTAATAAAGTGTAGATTTACTTTATGTAGCTAGTTTAAGAAAACCTGGACCAATAGATTATGTATTTTCATGCCAAGAAATAAATCATATCTGGGACTCTGTTCATTAACTCAATATTTTCGGTCTTAATGAAATAAATAACTTGTCAAAAAACGATTAACAATAAACAGCAAAACAGCAAAACCTTTTTTCATTACTAATTTTTAAATATCGCACTGTATGACAATTTTACCGTCTCGTTGTTGACATAACCATATTCTCCAATTTTTGGAAAACACAAATCTGATCTAAAAATAGCGATTATATACAGCTAAAGTTTATACGATCGTGTTAATTTATACTATCGATTTTAATCTGGTAATAGGATACAAGTATTTATGCGGGTGATTAAAACTGGTTTAATATGATGATTTATAACTTATTTGAAATTTGTCTCGAACCCGTCACCCGTTTCGTGTCTATAAGCTAGCTTTTGGCAACCGAAAAAAATCGAGATTTATTAAGCTTTTTTTTGGTTTCGTCAAAAATCGGCAGGTCCGAAAATTATTTTATTAAAAAATACTGGCCTTAATAGAATTGATAATTGTTGAAAGTGGTAAAGGTAGGTCTAATTACTTAAAGACATATTAAAGTTGTACCGTGTTTAAGTCCAAACAAATAAAAACTAAAATATGTTCATTTTATTTGCCATATATTGATTGAGCAACTTAAAATAGTTTTTTTGCATGGGTTTCAAATGGGTTTCAAATAAATGTCACCATTGATCACTTTTATTGCTAAATGTGATTTCTTTATATTTATCGATTATTCTTAAATTGAAGAACACAATTAACACTAATTAATTGTGTTTTAAGGTGGGAATATAGTGATCGCATGTCCGTCCGTCTGTCTGTCCGTCTGTCTGTTCGTCTGACTGTGTCTGTCCGTCACAGTTTGCGTTTAGGCTTCGAAACATGCGCATTACTTCTATGTTGCTTCAAAATATTGAATATAAAAAATAACGTCCGTCATGCACATAAACACATGACGTTAAAGGGGCCTTTTCACAGATTTTGGCATTTTTTTAACTTATTCATTAAATGCTTTATATTGATAAATGTAAACATTGGATCATAAAAGCTCCAGTAAAAAATCAAGAAAAAAAATAAAAAAAGGAAAAGAACATTGCCCGGAGCAGGTTTCGAACCAGTGACCCCTGGAGTCCTGCCAGAGTCCTGAAGTAAAAACGCTTTAGCCTACTGAGCTATTCCGCCGAGTACACATTCTTGACGTATTTTATATCTTATATAAGCAATCTTCGTAGTTTCACAAAATTTAACGACAAAAACAGAACTCTCCAAATTATTCAATCGTTTCGCGTTGCAACGCTTTATAATTTTTAGGTTTTAAAATCGTCAAAAGATGCATATAATAGCTATATTAGAGCATGGTTAATGTTTAGTATTACTGTTTCCTCACAAATATCATAACTAAAACAAAAACTTACGAATCTGAAACAACTTTTTTCAATTTTGTCAATTTACCAAAGCGTGAAAAGATCCCTTTAATGTTCTGCACGTAAGAGCTTTATCCCGGAAGTGCCGAAATTAAGCTTAGTTTATTCATTGTGTGCTTGATTTCGACACTGTCATTAATAAAATGATGAGATAAAACATGATCGCATGTATCATATTCATATGCACATTACTGAGTATTTATAGATTAAACGTTATGATCAGACGGCAAAAGCAGCCATATCATAAACCCTAAAATAGTATATTCGTTTGTTATGTTGTAGTTTGTACAGAGCAAAACAAAATTAAGTTGAACAAGTTTTTATAATTTAACAATTATCAAAATCGCAATATCTTTCTCTCAGCAACATCAACTTTCCAGTGTATGTTACTTTTTATTCAAAATTGAGAAAGCAGGTAAGAAATATAACACATGAGTTAGCCGTAATTCCGTAGAAGCATTAAAACACTGCCCTGATTCTAAAACGATGCACACAGTGTTATATATTTCCCACATTACCGAATGTGACCCTTCTCAACTAACCTGTGTATTTTCACGCGGTGTAAGGCAAGACGGGAAGTATTTTTCTCATTTTTTTTTCAAAATCGTACACACTTCCAATAAATATTTACAAACAATTCCTCTTTACGTCAAACATGGCGCTACATCGTATATTCATTCAATATGTTTATCATGTGTTCAATTTTAGCGCGACTATTCGCTGATTAGTTCGAGCTTTACTTCTCATCCAAATGTCGAAGTAGGCGTCTGCGTGGATGTCTGCTTAATGATCTGGGTAAGGTAAACGGGCACAATCTATGAAGTGCAATTTAGCAGAATGGTAGCCTTTTTAAAACTCGGTTATTGGTAAAGGTAACCGTTCAACATCTCTATATTTCCGATTTTATCGCAATTATTCAATCGGGACTTCCTAAATGTTTTCGGGGTAATTGTGTGAAGGTCAATGCCCATAACTCTGACTTGAAATAAAAGAGAATTAAGCCCCATTTTTACTCATAATTAAGGTTAACGTTATCGTGCAAAAACATATATCTCTAGCTGACATATAGACTGATCAAGCGGTGATAGGTAATGATTTCGGGTCTGTTGGGTCAAGGTCACTGTTGCTAAAAATATCTCAAATTACGTACACTAACGGTAGTTACGATGAGACATTGTTCTGAAATGTGTGTAGGTAGGTTACATGCTGATCAAGCGAGGCATTGGATTTGGTGCCAGTGGTACTAAGATGATTATTACTAAGATACTAAGAATAGAAAACGAGTTTCCGCCCAAAACCTTTAGTTTGAATGGAGTAATGTTTATGTAATGTTGTGTATAGGTAGTTTACATTCAACCGTTTGTTATTATAGACTTTAATATTTATGTGTTTGTTAAAGTATGCGCAGTATGACTGCATTTAGGACAAGTGAGATCAATGTCACTGTTCTTATAAATAGAAAAACATCCTCTCAATAACTTGAGTTCATATGGAAAAATTGTGTCGCAATTGTTTTAGGTATTTTACATGCAGAACCGGGTCATGATTGCATTTGAGGCCAGTTGATTAAAGTTCACGGTTACTTAAGATAGAAAAATAGTTTCCACTTTAGCCTGGAGGGATGTGTCGTGCTGTTATTTTCTGCGAATGTAATTTATATGCTGACCATGCTTGCAAATTTAATTAAATTGCCCAAATGAATTGGAAAAAATGAAACTCTAAATTTATGGCATGGTAACATTTCTTTTGTTTTAATGAAT
>NC_068367.1:62627067-62844567 GCF_020536995.1 Dreissena polymorpha | reverse complement strand
TACAAATAAATTCGCACTCACAAATACGCCGAACTGTTTTTCGAATATAATGCCATTTACTTATAATATTGTGTCGGTATAGAATAATATTATTTAGATAATATACTTCGATCCATATATAAACGGATATAACACTCATAAGGTAACATACTCAAATTGTAATAGAGGTAATAATTAAAAGTATAGCATTCAGCCATATTATGCATGCCAATGTTTAATCAAATATTAGCTTTATTTTTATGCTATTTTTGTGCATGTACCATACGAATGTGAAAACAATGAAGCAACAATATAACAATAACCTATAAAATTGTTTTTCTATCCTCTTATTGCCATTTATAAGTACATGTAAACCTAAGTGCTGTGAAACGTCGCATAATCCTCACATTGCCATTTATAAGTACATGTAAACCTAAGTGTTGTGAAACGTCGCATAATCCTCACATTGCCATTTATAAGTACATGTAAACCTAAGTGTTGTTAAACGTCGCATAATTCTCACATTGCCATTTATAAGCACATGTATAAAAGGCATTCACATGTCTTTTCGAGCAACCGCACATGACAGACTAAGGCCTAACTTACAATCTCCTCCGTTGAAATCAGTAAGAGACTTATAAAGATGTCAAATGTTGTGCTGTGTATCTATTGAGTGGAACATATTTTCGTGTTTTATTTGTGTATCCCAGTCGTTATTCATTGTAAGTACCATTAAAGCATGTAATGCATTATCATATCGTAGTGTTTTTGTTCATTGAACTACTTCGGATTTGATTATTTAATTTACTATATACTAGTAAATACGCATTCGCTATAGAAGCCAATAAAACATCAGAAACTCCGTTACGAGAGAAATTTTTGTACCTGACCACTACCATTACTCTTACTACACTACAGAACACGAACCATAAGCAAAACAAAGCATAGTTGTTGTTCTGTTCTAGCATGTAATGTAACCGTCTTGCAGGGGATTGTAAGAATAATCTGAATAATATAGTGTAAAGCGGCATTGATTGAAAAATATACCGGTTAATCGAAGGTATGTCTCCTTTTTTTCTAGTTATTTACCCTTTATCTGCTTGTTAATTATTGTCAATATATTAACACCTAACGTAGTCATATTTTAATTAAATATTGTCAATATATTAACACCTAACGTAGTCATATTTAAATTAAATATTGTCAATATATTAACACCTTTTTAGTCATATTTTAATTAAATATTGTCAATATATATACACCTAACGTAGTCATATTTTAATTAAATATTGTCAATATATTAAAACCTAACGTAGTCATATTTTAATTAAATATTGTCAATATATTAGCACCTAACGTAGTCATATTTTAATTAAATATTGTAAATATATTAACACCTAACGTAGTCATATTTAAGGGGAAACTTCATACAGCTTAGAACGATTATAAATTCGTACAAGCTAAAAAAACTGAGAAGGTACGTACGAAAACTCAAATGGTCGGCCACACAAAGCGATTCCTTAACAACTGGAAAATGATTAGCAATGAAATGCCCATTAATTCGAGCTTATATCTGCTTATGAAGTAACAACCTCATACTCTGATAGCTGTAAAGATAGGCCGACGCAAAAAGCTAAGCAGAAAAACTACCAAAAAGACGCCATTTTTAAAATATGGAAACAGGAGTATGTTAATTATACAATGGCATTGTTGTGCACGATTGTCTCTATGATGTGTCGGTACTAATAATTCAATTTTACATGGGTTTAAGACTCGCGTGATCAATTTAAATAGTGCCTAGAGAGATGACACCAGAGTCATATCTCTGACTTATGCAATGTTTACGATTTTAAAATATAGCATTAGTTACTTCAAATTGTGATGTAATAAGATCATAGCTCCAACGCACCGACAATATTAGATCCACCCCTAGCCATTTGAGGAAATCTGGTCCGCTCTCCACCTGCCATGTTTTTAACAAACCGGACAAAGGTGGTGGTGATAATGGTAGTGGTGATAATGGCGTTGATTATGACGATGGTATTACTGCTGTACATGTGATGATGCAAATCAGAAAAAAGCACAACAAAAACAAATCTTCTATAATATAAGAAAAAAAACGCATACACTGTATTTATTATTTTTTAAATAAAACAACCGATATTTATAAATTAAAATATATCTAAAAAAAAATAAAAGTCGAGATTTATGCGAAAAAGACGAGTAAAACACTGGCAATAATAATCAAGTACAAAGTATAAAAATTCAAACACATGAACATGATTGATAAAAAATCAAACAATATTGTCACGGATTAATACATGGCAGTCGTCAGCACAATACTGTTTTTGTACAATTTTCTGTTTTAAAAAAGAACATCAATTAATTTCGTGAAATCGCGAATATCCAAATCGAAATTTTGGATTCAAATATTCTGTTTGTTTTCTAATATTGGAATATTCGTTCCCAACTAAACATAACTTCTCTGCTTTTCGTGTTAAGTCGTTATATAATGTATGTTTTTGATTATCAAACATTTGAAATCCTGTGCGTGTATGTTATTATGTAATGCCCATGAATACCTCTGAAACCTGATATAAGACTTTAGTCCCGCGTTTCCTTTCAATTAAAATTTCTGGGCCTTATCAACACGCCTTATCCGGTCAAAAAATAATGTTTTAGCTGCCGAAATGCTCATATATATCCAATATCACATTAAAACAAAACACTAAAATTTGCCAAGGTAATTGTTTTCTCTAAAAGGGAGGCTACCAATCCAGCTGCATATCGGCTTTACTCCAGACGTATTTGCCTCCCCTCTTGAAGAACATTTTCTCGTCGAAGCCGCTGAAATTGAGCACATTCTCCACGCCTACGTCCAGAACAGATCTCGAGTGTTCTTTTGCACCCTTCGTGCAGTCCAAAAACCGCATCTGTGGAAAAAAATGAGGGGCGCTCTGAGAAAACGAGGTTTAATTTTTGTGCTCACAGTGTCATCCCAGATCAAACTGTGCAGTCCGCACACGCTTAAAATTGACGACACTTTCCGCTAATATTGGTATATTTCATTTAAAGGAAGTATCTTTGTTGCGAAAATCCAGTTTAGGCGGAAAGTGGCGTCCCCGCGGACTGCACAGGATAATCTGGAACAAAACATTACGCACATGCATTAAGCCCCTTTTTCGCAGAGCGAGGCTTATATGCATTTATGTTAGCTATCTGTAAAATACTATGAGAAAACCATTGTCTCATAAACATACATTTTATGATGCCATTTTGATTACGAACACGTGCATAAGGGTTGTCGGCCTACACACGTCGGTATTTATATAAACTGCATTATCAGACATATTCTACATATACTACCAAATAATTGATTACTCTTGTAAAGCAATGTAACAGGCGATACTGCTCAGTCGTTTGCCGAGTTTTGTCTTGTAAAGAACGAAACAACTTGAGCAACATTGTCTCTCTGCTGAGTACCAAAACGTAAATTTATATGGGTCAGGTTGAATTTGATAAACTTACATATTCGTCAAGGATCAGGTACGATTTCTGCATCTGAAACAAAAACATATAAACATGTAAGCAAAAGCCGAACAGAGTAAGAACTAATGTGAAGCAGTAACGTAAAGTAGTACTATACGCTCAACGTTATAAAATATCGTGGCCATCACTGTGAATACGGACTCTGTAAGCTCGAATCCCAGTCCGTCCACATTAATTGGCCACTCGCCTGGTTTCAATCAAACTCAGGTAATATTCAATCAGATTTCGTTTATTGCGGCCACATGGTCCGACAAACAAAGACTGACGGAGTAATGGAATAAGCGTTTTTATGAAAGCACAACTTAGTGGGCGGAGCGATCGCGTATTTGCCGACTGGTCAGTTGTACGGGGATTTGTTTCGAACAAATTGTACAGTCTCTACCCCCCCCCCCCCCCCTCTTACACTGATTTAAGCCAGGCAGTTGTGAGAAACTGTTGTTTTTTTGTACTGGTTAACCACTTAATCCAGGTAATGTGTTCATGAAAAGCGTGGTTCCGGTTCACAGACCGCGTTAGGGCGAATATAACAATACGAACCAACCAAACATAACGCGCGCACCTTTTCGTTAGATTCTGGCACCAGGTATTCGACATCCTTGTGTCTTCGGAGAAATTCGTCAAACTCAGCATTGGTGATGACAAAGGATTCTGCCCGTCTTAGTGCATCCGGACCGGTGTTTTCACCGTCTATCAGGAGGCACTGAAATACCTGGGGAATACGAAAACGACATAATTAGTCTTTATTGTATCACTTGATCACATTTATTGCAAAGATTCAGCACCCAGTAAAGTTAAGATTCAGCAACAAGTTGAGTCAATGATGACAGGTAGATAAATGTTTTTTGCTAGCTACGCAGGTGTAAACAGGAAACAGTAGCATTAACAAAAATGCTAAATTATGTGAATGTTTTATGCTAAGCAGAAACCGTATTCCTTATTTCAGAAACATTACTCGTGACATATGATAATCAAAGAGAGGTCATGTTTAAAAATCTACATGCATGACATTTCATAAAGTAAGTTTATTTTTTCTCTAACTTTTGCGTGGAAACTTGTGTTCTTTGTCTTTTTTAATGATGGTTACCTAAACCTTCAATCCACCCACCTTAAAAACCCAATCCCAAGCGAGGTCTTTATAAGTTATCATTAAATTACCGATTAAATTTAATGGAGATACCTAAGTATTTATCAAATCTAATATTAAGCGGAAAACGTATGCCTATTTTCAGATAGATAACCTTTATACCCATTTACATTTTATATAATCGGAAGCAATGTATTGAGATAGGTTATGTGTAAACATCATCGCAAGTTATCTCACATACGCTACGCTTCTTGGTGTACTGATATTCTGATAACAGAAACAATGGAGTGGCCTTGGACGAAGTCTTGACACATAAATAAATTTTCATAAAAATACCCCACTTCGTTATCGAGGTTTTAAGCAGAATGACAACTCGACCCACATGTCACCCGTTGCATGTTCTATGCAAACCTACTGTAGCGTAATGCGATTGAATTATACCGCACACAACTCGACGCTTTCAAAGCCCAAACATTTTTCTAATCAACATGATACATACGAGACCAAATTGGACCGTTTGACAAAAAGACATTGCGAATTATGTATCCCTGGCAGTCTGGCGTTTACCATCTCTCTTAATACAAAACGTACCTATCTAAATATACATAAAAGCACCAAACGTAAGTATGTCATAATGTCAAAAACATAGTAAAATGCGTTAATTTAACAGGAAATTTTCAGATAATTAAACATAAGGTGTAATAAATAAATGCCACTACGTAACGCTACCTTCCACCTGCACGGATTCAGTTGCATTATTTCCTCCACCATGTTCTCATCCTTGTTGTGCGTGTTCACAACTGTGTTCAGTTTGAATGCCACCTGCAAAAACATAACTATAAACACGTCCGCAAGGACTGAAGATTTTGAAAAATGTTTTACAACTGTGTTCAGTTTGTATGCCACCTGCAAAAACATAATTATAAAGACGTTCGCAAAGATTTAAGATTTTGAAACGTGTTCACAACTGTGTTCAGTTTAAATGCCACCTGCAAAAACATTATTATAAAGACGTCCGCAAAGATTGGAAAATTTGAAACGTGTTCACAACTGTGTTCAGTTTGAATGCCACCTGCACAAACATTCTAATAATGCCAAACGTAAAGATTGCAGATTTTGAATGCATATTATCAGTGCATGATCTTTAAACCAGCGCATAATGTCGTAATTACTCTACGTTTTCGGACACTTAATTATTTTTTTCTTCGTGTCCGAAAATTTAGAAACGAAAAATATCCAAAATTACAGGTCTCCAAAAATTGAGAGACACAAATTAAGACGGCCAAAACGTATATTGAAATAAAAGCAATAAATCAATCTACAATTATTTTATTGTGATTTATTCTTCTTTCTCTGCTCAACAAAATCAATACAACTTCACATTGTCTAAAATGAAATAGAACAAAAGGTAAGAACATAACAGATTATGCTTCCTTCCTAGCTGTAGCATGGTGTTTTACCCAATTACGCGAATGTAATAAACCATTGACCTCAGGCATGCATCTGCCAGGTTTAATGATTTTAATCCGGTTGTTAAAAAACAAACATGATCGAAGTGTCACAAGATAAGCGAAAATAGGGCCCTAGTCTGTAGAATAGCGCTGTAAATCTAATGTCCGAAAATTAAGAGATATTAATTATGGACGACACCCGTATGTCCGAAAATTGAGAGTCACGAAAAATAATTATGTTTGCTAAAAAAGAGGGTGTCCGAAAATTAAGAATGTCCGAAAAAATAAAGTTATTACCTGTAATAATGCAGATCGGAGTCTTGTCAATAGCCGAAAGGCTTATCAGCAATATATGATCGTAAAACCTGGTCACAACCATCGTACAAATTGAAGGATAATCAACATCTAGTTGCTTATCATAAATACATGACCTACAAAACACTGTTTGACCATCGTACAGAGAGAGCTTATAAATTCAGCGATTAAATTATAAATTATTATCGAAAAACTATTATCATCGGTGCATTACTTTATTATCGGTGCACAGTCGTCGCACAGATCAGAGCCTTATCCATAATTTATTGATTATCATCCGTGGACCTTATAATCGGTGCACAGTCACCGCATGCTCATCGATACATTATTGTTTATCATCAGTGTATTACCTTATAATCAGCGCTCAGTCTTCGCATGCTTATCGATAAATAATGGTTTATCATCAGTGTATTACCTTATAATCAGCGCAAAGTCTCCGCACGGATCGCAGGCTAATCAGATGACTTTTCTGTCCTTGCTGTCGACCGATCTTCTCATTTGTATCGGCATCAAAGCTGTCGCACGAAACAGCCAAAATGTCCAAAAACTCACCTGAAGAGATATTTTACGGGAATTTGATACGAACCTCGCTCTAGGAAAACGGAGCTTAATGCATGTGCGTAAAGTGTCGTCCCAGACTAAACTGGACTTGCGCTAAGAAGAGACTTCCTTTAAACGAAAATTTCACAAAGGCGGAAAGTTTTGTCCCTGATTAGCCTGTGTGGACTACATTTAGCCTGTGCGGACTACATTTACCCACGTTTTCATAGAGTAAGGCTCATATTACGAACAGCTGTTAGAAGCGTTTAAACAGACCGTTCAATCTAAAAAAGTGTCACTTATCTGTTCCCCCACACACTTTCTAAAGTATCATTCTTTCACCTTACTTTTACGACATATTTTTGCGAACTAGACTAAGATATAGCTCACATAATGGTGACGCACTCATATTACTCTAACGGCAAATTTGTGTGGCAAAAAAGAAAAACAAGTTTCCACTAACATCGACACAATTTTGGGGTAGGTATCGGTCGGCTGAACTTGTGTATTTCGTTTACGTTCTTAATAATTAATTCCCAGTTTAATACAAAATATGCATTGCCTTGCAGAAATCATCGTTATTTATCATTATTTTGTATTTTAATAGTCTTAAGTGAATTAGCTTCAGTTAATTTAGTTTATATGATCGCATGAAGCAAACATGATCGCAAAATTTAAAGTAATTTACCCGGTAGGGAATTTCGCAAAAATGACCGAAGACTCAACCTGCAACACAACAGTCAAATTACGGGTCGGCGCGTGAAAAGTAGGGTCGGTTGGGTAAGCGGAAACAAACAACTTGTTAACGCATTAAGGCTTACATTGCGACAAGGCCTACTATCGGAATGGTAAGTAAGAATTACTATTTTTTGGCCTTGGGTTGTTTACAAATCCGATATGGATACTACTACATGATAAACCGTTATTGTTTACAAGTTATAAAAGCATGTCAAGACGGCGTGCTTCGAGTTATTTGAAAAAGTACGTTAAATAGGTCATTACTTTAAGTGTACACAAGTGTCCATGACCGGTAAACGATCTACCGTCAAGGCCATCGTGGTTACACATTAAACATTATAGCTCCGCTATAATGGTTATATGAAGCGATATTATTAAACCGCTCTTATAATAAAATTTCCAAAACTTTTAAGAATAAACCATAATCTGTACTTTTTATCGTTCACATGGTTAAGAATATTGTGTTTGTATATGAACAATATAACTCAAGTGCAATTTTTACTGCATATTGCATGATCGCTAAATAATCCATTTTTATTTAAAAAAACAGATTTTTTTTATAAATAATTGATGGTGTGTGTTATGAGATGTTATGATTTCAAATGGCGTATTTTTACCGCACTTAATTGATTCATTTACGGTTAAGAGAATGAAACAATTATGTACATGAATATGGGGACGATCGCAAAGTATTAAATACTATAGTATTTCGAACAAATACAATTTCGAACGAATATTCCTCATTTACAAAAAAATAGCTATGACATCATTTTAGAAGCATACGCGTCAACGTTACAAAATGCCCAGTATGCCTGTTGCTTCTCTGAAAACGACAAGAAATAAAGAAATAATCATTTTCAGAAAATGTTTTTGAACATCGTGACGAGCATAAACAATCAACCAAAATATCAAATTTACTTTTTTTCAATAAATAATATGAATACATATTGTTCTTGGCCGAATGATTTCTGTTGATTTTTCAAGAGACACATTAATAATCAATGCTTTTCATTATGTGAAATAAGCGAAGCTGATACGTTGACGACCTCATTGAAACAACTGAGGACGAAATCTTCAATGAAACCAAATCGTGCGAATGAAACCAAAACATGCGATTTAACTTAAATATCTAGATATATCATGATTTGCAAACTGTTATAAATTAATACAATCGTTGACTTTGCTACCCATGGCGATAACGTAAGTAATATTAAACATTGATAACGCTATTTTAAGACTGCTGATAAAATGTAGGTTACAGGTGGGCTAAACACACGCTATGTAGATATCATATTACTTAAAACTAAAACTGAATATAGCAACGACGCTGACATTTGACTCGTATTAGATAACACGTATATATGTGACGAACTGCGAGTCACATTATCTTGACGCGATAACTAAACTTGATTTACGCAATAACATGTGCAAGTAAATATTGTGTATTGCACATCTTCGCTTCATTGTGATGATATATTTGAAGTATGAAATCAAACGCTAAAAATATGGAAGTAGTATTGGTAGTAAGCTCCATAATCAATCAACATTGTAGGCGGGGCGACCGACTTACCAACAGAGAGATTATGAGCCGCGTTTTGGGAAAACTAGGCTTAATGCATGTGCGTAAAGTGTCGTACCAGATTCGCATGGGCAGTCCGCACAGGCTAATCAGCTACGACAATTTCTCGCTTGTATTGTATTTTTCGTGTACAATATGTCTCTTCTAAGCGAACATCCAGTTTAGGCGGAAATTGGCGTCCCTGGTTAGCCTGTGCAGACTGCACAGGCTAATCTGGGACGACACTTTACGCACATGCATGAAGTCAGGTTTTTCCTAGAACGCGGCTCATGCGGGGGTATGATAGCACTCACCGTACTGCTCAAACCAGCGCTCCGAGACGAGACTTCCGTTACTGACGATGCTGACGCTCTCGACGCCCAGCGTCTGTTTGCATAACTTAACCAGCTCCCCGACGAACGTTCGCTTCTTCACAATGAACGGTTCGCCACCGGAAAAGTTGATTTTCTTCATGTCTTAAACGATGGAAACAAACAGGGCCTTTTTGCTTAAAACTTAAACGGATAGTTATTTTTTTTATCAAGTTATTTATGTGATTTAAAATGTTACGACTTTGGTGTATGTTTTAATTATTTGTAAGCTAGAATAGCTTATAGTAACATTGCTCTTAAAATTAATTTTGTTTGGATCTGAGTTAACAGACAGTTTTTATTTTTCAGCAACCGGGCCCAGAATAACCTGATTAAGAAATTGAAACGTCGTTTATATGCCTATATACTTATATATATGAGCCTCGCTCTACGAAAAGGGTGTTTAATGCATGTGCGTAAAGTGTCGTCCCAGATTAGCCTGTTCAATCCGCAAAGGCTAATCAGGGACGACACTTTATCGCTTTTATTGTATTTTTCGTTTAAAGGTCGACCCTTCCAGTTTACGCGGATAGTGTCGTCCCTGATTAGCCTGTGCATTTCGCACTGCACAGGCTATTCTGGGACGACACTTTACGCACATGCATTAACCCCCTTTTCACAGAGCGAGGCTTATGTATTTTTTTGATGATTCATAAAATCCGGTTGAATGGTGAGATGTAAACAAACGAGATTTTCGAAGTTTAAATCTCAACAAACAAACACGCATCGAGGTAACGTTCAAAATGCGTTAAGCCCAGTTTTCGCAGAACGCCGCTCATATCAAAGTATATTGATCAACCACTCACCCGCGTTTTTCAAGAGTTCTAGACCTCTCTTCTCATCGTCAAGCGGTAACACAAACGATGTTTTCGCAGTGTGAAAACAAAATCCGCACTTGTAGTTGCATTTCCGCGTGAAATGATAATTCACGCTTAGTGGGACTACTTTTGGGGCGTTTTCATCCGACGGCATGACAGTCGGCATTCTCGCCGGCGGTTTTCTCGTCGGCAGTTTTCCAGCCGGCAGTTTGCCATTTTGCAATTTTATTTAACCGCAGCACGTGTTTTCCGTGGCACACAGATTATTTTCAGGTTCTTTCAGTTTGTTATATTGCCGAGCGCGATTAATCGCAAGCAAGAACGCAAATAGCGCCGCGCAGAGTAGGAGAGCGGTAGGTGCAAATAACTCCATCATGATAGTAAATGTTAAATAAATGTATGTGTTACGCTAGATAATTAGGCGATTCTGAAAAGTGATATTGCGTACACTACCCTTGTTGAATATATACGCCAGGCTTAAATCGTGCGCGTTTAACGAGTTTACCGTTCAGGTTTTCAGAAAACGTATCGAAATTCCCTGCGAACATTCCGGTCTTCTTTCGTTTCCCTATATCGAAATATAAACGAATGGAGTTACAATCTAATCATAGTACGTGCTATAAGCGCCTTCTATTGGCAAATGTGGCCTGTTTTTACAGTGCCAATACGCCAATATCCAAAGCTTCCTTCGCTGGAAACATGACTTATCTTTTAGAAAGCACGGACCAATAGCGCACTTTTCTTATTTAATTTACAATTTATTATCGAGTTGAGTCCAGTTGACTTCCCAAATATCTGAGCAAATGGTATAGCCAATCGACAATACAGAATATGAGACTATGAGAGAGGTCGGGTATTCCCGAACATGTGGGTAATAGCGGACATTTATTTAAACCTGAAAGTTAACACGTAAATCAGGGACGACGATATCCGCCTTAACTTGATTTTTGCTAACAAAAGACTTTCTGTAAACGAAAAATATCATAAAAGGGAAAGTGTCATCCCTGATTAGCCTGTGCACACTGCACATGCTAATCAGAGACGACACTTACACACATGCATTAAACCCTCTTTCCACAGAGCAGGACCCATATATATTCTCGCACACACAAAATCATTTATACTAAATGGCATAAATAACCGACAAAAAACAACAATTGAACATATCAAGTAAACTACTAATCATTTTCACCTTAAATCAAACGCAATAGTTAACAAACGAACCGACAATCGATTCAATAAAAAGCCAACACATTTAACAATACATGTATAAACAATTACATACATTGGAACCAGTTTGTAAAACGATAATGGTTTTCAATTAATTTCATTTAATCATGCATTATCAAAACCAATACGAACAAACGAACCGACAACACATGAAAAATATCAAACAAGTACTAATCTTAAACACCTTTATTCAATTATAATAAAAAATCAAAAGATAATTTTCAACAAACGGACCGCTAACTAACTTAACAGCTCGTATCAAATACCTGGCGTCATTCCACTCCACATAATACTGATCGATTGAATTATTTGTATATTCGTTTAGGTTTAAATATGTTATTTTCTTCTACCTTGTATATTTTTGCTTAACCCATTTATGCCTAGCATCTAGACAAAAAGGGCTTGGCAAACAGCGTTGACCCAGATGAGACGCTCATGATGCGGCGTCTCATCAGGGTTTGCGCTGTTTGCTTAAAGGAATTTCTGTAAGAAATATTATAAATATAGAAATAAATATACTAGACATTCCTAATTTTGGAAATAAATTGATCCAATTTAGAAGGATGGGAGAGTCCACTTGACATAAATTGGTAAAACATAATAAATTTTGCGATTCTGTAGCAAATTTATATAAAAAATAAGCAACAACATATTCGATATCCTTAATGTTATTTCAGCGCTGACCGTTTAACCTTTAAGGTAGTTAAACGCTGCATTAATTTTTAATAAATATTCGGGAGTTAGCACTCAGTCCCATACCCATAGGGTCTCATAAGTAAACGGCAAAATTAAAAGGCTTTTTCTTGGCTTTTCTTTATATCAGATTAAGCATGAAAATGTCTTCTTTCGAAAATTGGAATTAGAAGATATGTCAGCAAGTTCTAAGAAAATCACAATTTAACTCAAATCTTCTCTTCGAGGAAGTTGAGAAACCGCAATTAGATATAAACATTGCCAGCCGGAGCACATGCTAGATGAAATGTTCTTTTTTTTCCAAATCATATTCAATATAGAACTATTTGGAGCGGTCAAAGACAAAGCATTTCAGGTTTTAAATGATTGATGCATAGACTTACATTTCACTTAGCCCAGCATTCTGTTACAAAAGCCATAAGCTTACATATATAAATTTAACTCACAGCATAGTCATTCATATTGAAAGAAATAAAAAAATATAAAAAATTAATAACATTTTGGTAACTCAATGGTAAACAAACACCAGAGTAACTGCTTTACAATTTTTGAGACACCTTGACATGAAATAGGTATCAGCTAAAAACCTTGTTATTTTATTTACTGAGCCAAGGCACCACAACCTGCAGATTAAAACGAAAGTCTGTTAACAGAAGAGGGATTATTATCGTTTCAGCAATAAGGTCAAATTGGTCAATGTTGATGTAGGATGTCATACCGCCTCCGTCTACCCTCGGCCTGAGTCACGAACACCGTTATTGAAGTATTTACAGTGGCATTTGATATCATGCCACACATATCGTGTACAAATAACACTGTAAATATTTCATCAACGGTTTTCGAGCCCACGACACTAACATTGTTTGTATATATCAACACTGTACCTCGGACCTCTAACATGCTGCGCTATGTTTGCTTAATATAGCATGGTTTTTAGCAGTTACCAATTTGCCAGGTTTAATATTACCAGGATCTTTTGAGCATAAATGTTAATTCAACGCATTATAGTCCAGTTGTATTTTCTATCATCGGCGGTTTGTTATTTAGTTGTATTGCACACCGTACATTTGATTACGAATGCGCATTAACTTTAAACTATAGCACACATTCTCATTTAAATAAATTGTGGTCATTTCTATAAATAATTTCCAACAATTTCCAACATCTGTTTACGGTAGACTCGGCAATTTTCGTTACTGCTCATTTTAATAGGCAAATCAATGAAGCATGCATTCTATACATAGATGGTGACGTCACTACGTTATTGTCAGTAAGACTGGTGTGTATACAATAATGAAGCATGCACAATTTGTACTTACGTTAGATCACATGTGGTTAGCGTGTAGCTATGCTATTAATTAGTGAAAACATCATTTTGAATAAAACAATAATCAAATTATAACGAAAAATCAACTTCTCTGAAAAAAAATCCCTACGAAATATATATACATGCATATAACAAGGTATTCAACTTAAAATTAATCGAAACAGGGTGCATATCTATCTATTATGTTTGGTTTATGTTACCTTACTAAAACACAATGACAAGAAATTGCAACAACGGTCATAACTTCATCAATTATGCAGCGATTTCCATGAACTTGGTGTTATTCAACGCAGAAATGAATTTCCTTCCTGGAAATATTTTTACAAATGCTGGCGTGACCTACTCGTCAACGATCAGACCCGATTAATGAATGAAATCTTCAGAAGTAAAACACACCTTCGCATTGGACCAATGAAATCACTCGTGTGTTTAAACTGTTGGCCATTTTAAATGTATGTAAACAAAGGTTCAAACGGCGCTGGGCAGTTAGTTTTGATGCATTATGTAACGGCAAGAACGGTAAGAATGTTTTTGCATACGTTTTACTGAATTATGTTACCTAAGTTCGTGAACCTTGCAGGGAAAATGCCCTTTACTCCGTGAAGATTTCAGTCTTCGATCGGGTCTTATCGAGGATGAATAGGTCACGCGAGTTATGTATCGTGTTATTTCTTAGCATTTGACAGAGCATTTGTACAAATATTGCAAGATATGTACATTTCTGCGTTGAATAAGACCATGTTCACGGTTCACGGAAATCGCTGCGCAATTGATGAAGTTATTACTGTTCTAAGCGATGTCGCATAATTGGTGTATTTATCTTGTTCGCTATAATGCAAGCCCTGTAGCTACGTCAGTGTTGCTGGGGAAAATCAATTTAAGTATTTATGCAAAGCATCAAAGGGCGTCGAGAATTTCAGTGTAAAAGGCACTCAATGAAGTTACATGGAACGATTGTTCCTACTGTAAATATTAATATATTGGCCGATTATTTTAAACAAAATAGAAAAAGATACTGGTATAACCATTATCTATGATTTATTTGTGTTATAACCCCCAAATAACCATTATCTATGATGTTGTGTTATAACCCCCATATAACCATTATCTATGATTTTGTGTTGTAACCCCCAAATATTTCATAGTTCATTTTATTTACATTGGTCCTTTTTTTACTGGCATTCGTGTGCAGTTTTCATTAATGGAACAGAATTGTGTAGGTTTAAAAAAATCTGCTTCATCTTGTAAGCGTAATTTCATAGTTTTCTCAACTTCAAGGGGAGATGATTCTGAACTTATTGCTCATTTACGATAGGGATTGAGTACTCATTCATATGAAAACACTGTAAAAGTTTTAATTAGTTTACGAACCCCCCACCCTCTCACACATATATTTAATGGGCATAATACATACAAAAAAAATGGTTACAATAAAACAGCACATTTATTTAAACTAAAATGTCTACATCAAAACAAAAAGTTAACATAGAATACAAATACAATAATTTGTGTCTAATGGGGCTCGAACCTTGGGCCTCTCACATGTGAAGCGAGCGTGTAACCACAACACTACGGAACCGCTTGAAAAAACACATTCTAACTAAGATATTAATAAGTGACTGTCGTGTAACGGTTATCAAAAAAACAATAAACCGTGTAATCGTTGTCGTCTTGTAAAATTGAAGATAATACGCGTTAACCAAAACTCGAACAGCAAAAGTCTGCGATATTATTAGAAAAAACACAAAATAAATATATTTTGAATATGTTTTGTTTTTATACAAAACCAGAAAGTTTCACCGGTTCGCGTATTTGCCCAGTCCCTGTTATATTTTATTATTACCCAGTCCCTGTTAGTTATTGATCAGTTATTAAGTAAAATAATTAGCTTTGCATTATTGACAATAAATGTTGTAGTAAGTGTTATAGGGACAAATGCAGTACTTATTTACAATAATGTACACACATATCACCACTATGCAAGATATTCTGACAACAAAAATATATACATTGATTCGTAAAATAACTTCTCTTCCCATAAGCGAAAAAAAGTATTACATACGAGTGTCCGCACTTCAGTGCGACACCAATTAGTTTGTTGACAGCAGATACACGCTTTCAACTGGCTACAGTCCATTTTAATTATAGGTCGTGACCCGATTACATGATAAATGGATGTTTGTTGTCGGGTATGTGCACTTGCCAACAAATTGGTTTGACCCATCAAGTTGACATGTTTATGTAACGATATATGTATATAAGCAATGCTTTTTTGGACACTAAAGAGAAGAAGGATTTAACACATAGGAGGGACGCTAAAAGGTTATCTTCAGGGATCCCTTAGGGGTGGGGTCCTATCAGGATGGATTTGGACGGATTTTGCCATGTCTTGGAAACGTTGTTAGTTACTTGGAGAATTACATGGACTTGGACATATTGCATTAACAACTAATTTAAAGAATGATATGGACTTGAAAACATTATGTTAAAAACTGAATACAAATGCAAAGAACTATCCATTGAGTTTATTTGTGTATGTGTTATAACGGTACAACGATTCACTATGTTTTCGTGTGATTTTGAGTTAATGACCTTGTTAATAAATGAATCAATGGACATGTTATTTGTTGCTCTAAGTTGTCCCTGAAAGCATGCATAATACTGCTAGAATTCAATAAAACACATAGCGATAATAAAACAATAAGGAATTAGTACACCACGGCCTCGATTGAATCTGTTTTTAATTTTTTATCATTGAGTACATGTACTACCTGTACATATGATAATGTTTCACACGGCTCTTAAATTTAACGCATCAAAATAACTTGAAAAAAATAACATAGTATTCATTCATGTGGAATGCTATTGAATACTTGTGTTGGGGAAAAACATAATATTATTTAACTGTATATTTCACTGTAACTAACAGCAATCAGCAGTAATCAACATTACTTGAGTAGTAACTATCAGTTATTTACGGAATCCAGATAGAGCCAAGTTGATTGTCATGGTCGACCTTAAAGATTCTCTGCAGTATTTTCTTTCTTCTAAAATCCAGCGCGATAAGCGACACTCAAATCTTGATTGTCGCATGTCGACTTCAAATGTCGAGTGTCATATCGTGCGTCGCTTGAATGTCGTCTGTCGACCTCGAAGGTCGACACGCGACAAGCTACTTGGCACTATCCGGATTCGGAATATAACACTTGTTAAACGTATTGATAGTCTAAATTTAAAATGTCAGACTTTTGGATGAAAATATCAAAGGCGAAAGGGGACTTTTAACGTAAATATGTTGACTAACGCTATCGGCTATATATTTGAAGTATCTGTATGTACATGTATAAATCCGCCAGTAATGAAGATCGCGTTGATAAATTGCTATAATAATGAACACATATTGGTGCCACGTGTTTACAGTACATAATGCAAACACCAAAGATTCGGTAAAATGCCATGGGTTCATTGATTGTCTCGTGCAAGTCAAGTAAATTGTCGCCGGCTAGGCTCAGATTTTCAAAAAGGGTAATTTTACATTTGGTCATTTTAAAACAGTTTTTACAAGTGGATGAACCAATCAATGAGTATCATGCCGTCCCTGTCCATTGACTCGGACTTGTTGCTGTCTGGTTCACTGAGCCCTGGTATCAAAATTTATTCATTTGATGGCGATTTTTTTCTTTCGATTTTCACCAAAAGCCAAAAACACAAAATTGTGTGCAGAAATATTTACAAATGAAATATTTACAGCTGAAAAAGGGCACATTACAAGATTCAATTGTATAAAAGTCTAGCCTATAATAAGTCAAATCCACTCGAGAAGAGACCTTTTATATATCAAGCGGTTTAGTTTGATCTAATTTGCAATACTGGTTCATTCAAAGACGTTTATTAAAAAACAAAGTGTGGAGAGTGTTCCCATGCCAGTGTCAAGCGACGACTTGGCTTCCCGTGTCAGAAAAGTGAGCCGATCGAGAGGCTTTCCGTTCCACAACGAAAGCGGAAGTAAGCATTTTAAAGTAAAATTGATGAAAATTACTATATAGCGTATATTGAACGTAAGGATTTGATCATAAAGAGGACATCAATGACACTAGATATTTGACATATTAGGGAAAGCTATGTTAAAAAGCCATCAAAGTGGCATGTATGCACGATTGTTCTACCAACCTCGTCTTCATCCCATCTGCGATAGAGTTTGTGATAAGTGTTTGCATCTGCGGAATACAGTGAACCTGTAGCTGGATATATGCTTCAATTCATGGACCAGCTCTTTTTATGCACAACTGTGTTTACGGGTTTTAATTTTAGATTTTCTTACATGTTTTGTGAATGTCGATTATCCATGTTCGTGTTTATGACAGAGAGGCAGCCAAGAATGAACAGAGAGGCAGCATTTTGATAGAAAGGCCACCGATATATATAATTTTCCTAGTTTGAGGGCAGCGAATTAGAGGAAAATTATTTTCCTTTGCATAAGAAAGTCTCCTGTAGGGGTCGCTCAGTGTATTGTTTTGGCGGGAAAATGTGCTCGTGGAATAGCCATTCGGCTTTGAGATACGAACCAGAGAACGCGTTAATTTTCCTAATATTTTATTGGATTGACTACACTCACCTGTGTATTTAGTAAACATGGCGAAGGAACATTCAAACGACGATATTCACGCCAAATTAAATTGACTGGTTAGTGAATTTTAAAACATGAAGGAAGAGATTCGGGGGTCGGCATTTAGTGCACAAGAAGAAATTAAACTTTTCAAAAAAGCAAAGGACGTTACGTGGCGTTTCAATGGAAACCGAGTACAATTCGAGTTCAACGAGGACACTGCAGGCAGTCTAAAACAAATTGACTGGAGCATTGAACACGGAAAAACTGGCTATGGACGAGAGTTAATAGCGGAAACGTTAACCAATATTCTGAAACAAAGCAAACTGATACGCATAGCTGACACGTCCGATGGCGGCTGGGACACAGTGAAGCTGTACGAGTCCAACCCTGTGGCTAGCGACAACGAGGACGAAGCAAAGATCAACATAGCTGAAAAGAAGCAGTGAAGAAGAAGAACAACGCAACAAAAGGTAAGTCGTCTCTAATGACGTCATCACGTTTCCACCCGTATGCTGCTGCTCCCATGCGGGGGCTCTATGGCGGTGGTCGTGGTAGTCTTTTCGAGGTAACAGACCATACAACAGCGGCGGACCCAGTCGTGCGAGTGCAACCGATCCAGGAAGTTGTTTCGCCTGCGGAGAATTATCGCACTTCCGGCGAAACTGCCCATACGTCCCGAGAGGTCAAAACACCCAGACATTCACTTCCGGTGCAGGGGCAAAGTAGCAATTCCATGCAAGAGAAATCAGAGACATTGAAAGATGAGTATTTTTATGATTATACTAAATTTACCAATTAATATTTTGAATACGAGCAATGTAACCAAGACATTATTGTGCGGGGACGACTACGTGAAAATATTAAATTTTGGGAAAGTATTGGAACAAATGATTATGTTCTTGATGTCATTAAATCTGGTTATAAAATTCCATTTTACACAAAGCCACCAAGGTAGTTATTGAACAATAATAAATCTGCTAGCAGGAATACTGAGTTTGTGACTGAGACCATTCAAATTTTTTTCGATCGAAATTTAATTGAAATTTACGAGGAACCTCCACATGTTGTTAATCGATTGACAGTTTCAGAAAAAAGTGATGGTAAAAAGAGACTTATATAAGATTTAAGAGCCGTAAACAAACATTTATATAAACAAAGTGTTAAATTTGACGATTTAGAAGTCGCTTTGTCGTTTTTGAAAAAAGTATTTTTCACATTTGATATTACAAGCGCTTATCATTTTATTGAAAATTTCAAACCTCATTGCGATTATCTAGGATTTTCTTGGAAAGGGATGGACGGCAAGGTCCGCTACTTCCGGTTTATTGTACTTCCGTTTGGAATAGGTAGTGCTTGTTGGATTTTCACAAAGAATTGTCGCCCATTGCTCAAAAAATGGCGCAGCGAGGGTAAATCTGTACTTATGTTTCTTGATGACGGCTTTGGTTGTTCAGATTCATACAAAAACACTTTGGTTTTAAGCACTCAAATAAAACAAGATCTAATAAGTTCAGGTTTTATTCCAAAAGCAGACAAATGCATTTAGACACCAGTTCAAGTCTTGCAGTTTTTGGGAGCTGTGCTCGATTCTTTCAATGGTGAAATTCAGATTGCCGAGCATAGAAAAACTAAGGCATTATGTACATGCTCTTCATTGATTGAAGAATCTTCATTACTAATTCTATTTCCGTGAGAACAATAGCCTGTTTTGTTGGTCAAATCATATCAATGTCAATTGTTATTGGAAATATCGTTCAAATTAAGACCAGGTACTTGAATTTTGATATCAATTCAGCCATTTCTTGCAATTCTAAGATAAGAATAACAGAAGAAAGTGTTAATGAACTTCAGTTTTGGCAGGCAAATCTGTTCAAACTTAATAAGAAGGATATTTTTGATTCACATAAATGTTTCAAAGATGTGTACTCTGACGCTAGTCACGCAGGTTATGGTGGTTTTGTAGTGGATGCGATCAATGGTGTTTCGCATGGAATGTGGTCACCTGATGAAGCACGAAAGTCTTCAACATGGAGGGAATTAACAGCTGTGTTTAGAATACTATTTTTTCTCAAACACTTGCTTGTTAATCAGAGAATAAAATGGTTCTCTGATAATCAGTCTGTTGTGGTCATCGTTAAAAAAAGGTTCCAGAAAAAGATATTTGCAAGATTTGGCAATGGATATTTTCAATTAAAGTTTAGCCACTAACATTACATTAGAGGTTGAGTGGGTCCCTTGAACGGACAATGGACGGGCAGACTATTTGTCAAAGATAGAGGACATTGATAATTGGGGGATATCAAACGAGTTATTTGCGTTAATAGTCGAAAAGTTTGGTGTGCCTACCATGGATTGGTTTGCGTCGCATTACAACATAAAATTTGATCGCTTTTATTCCAATTTTGGAACCCTGGTTCGGAAGGTTTAGATGCATTTACTGCTAGATGGTCTTTTGAGTTAGGATTATATGTGCCTCCTATTTCTGTTATATCAAGGGGTGTGAATAAAATTATGGTTGATAAAGCCGCGGTGTATTAGTTGTTCCGCAATGGACCTCTGTGGTATTTTGGCCATTGTTATGTCCGAATTGACATTTTATTCCTGAGGTATTGAATGGTATTCATCTGCCATCTGACAGGCGATTTTATGTTCGAAGTCAAAGTGAAAAGGGTATTTTTGGCAACGTAAATTTAAAATTTGACATGCTTGCTTGTTACATGGATTTCAGGAAGTAAATAGGTTATGATATAATCGCACTGCAATTATAAAGACTTAATAATGCATAATTTTGTATTTATTTAGCCGAAGGGCTGTCAGGACGCTTGTAAGAAAACGATTTTTGTCGTTTACTCAATAACATCAACACGCTTGTAGTGGATTAAATATCATTTAAAAGCTTGTCTGTGACCAAATGTCGCTAAGACGATTGTCTGGAATTTACTGGAAATATATATCATTAAGACGCTAGTCTATGATTAAATATCATTTAAGACGCTTGTCTTTGATTAAATATCATTACGACGCTTGTCTGTGATTAAATATCTGTAAGACGCTTGTTTTTGATTAGATAACAGATAGACGCTTGTCTGTGATTAAATATCAGTAAGACGCTTGTCTGGAATTAAATATCAGTAAGACGCTTGTCTATGAATAAATATCATTGAAGACGCTTTTCTTTGATTAAATATCAGTAAGACACTTGTCTATGATCAAATATCATTTAAGACGCTTGTCTTTGATTAAATATCAGTAAGACGCTCGTCTTTAATTTAATATCAGTAAAACGCTTGTCTTTGATTAAATATCATTAAGGCGCTTGTATTTGATTTAATATCAGTAAGACGCTTGTTTTTGATTAAATATCAGGAAGACGCTTGTCTGGATTTAAATATCAGTAAGACGCTTGTCTGTGATTAAATATCAGTAAGACGCTTGTCTTTGATTAAATAGCAGTTAGACGCTTGGCCGTGATTAAATATCAGTAAGACGCTTGTCTGGAATTAAATATCAGTAAGACGCTTGTCTATAAATAAATATCATTTAAGACGATTGTCTTTGATAAAATATCAGTAAGACGCTTGTCTGTGATTAAATATCATTTAAGACTCTTGTCTGTGATTAAAGAACGATTAAGACGCTTGTCTGTAGTTGACGATCAGTAAGACGCTTGTCTGAGAAAGATCTGAAATTGACGATGTACATCGGTTAGTAAAAGAGAATCTGTATTAATTGTGTGTGTTTTTACAAATGTTTTTTCAGATCCATGCGCATGAAATTGAGGCGTTACCGGAGGTCTTGGCGGGCGAGGTGGAGCTGCTCCCGGGCATCTTGCGCAAATCAAGAGCAGAAAGTACATGCTCCAAATTGGGCTTTGTGCAATCAGTAAGGGAGTAGTGACATTTTGCCCGCTAAGGCTTTTCCGGTTGCGTTGTAGCGGGTTTTATGCGCATTGCAGAATTATTACAATTACAAGTATCAGACATTGTGTTTGAGGATACGTATATTTTAGTTTTTGTTGAGTCGAGTAAAACTGACAAGTATAGAGATGGTTCATGGATACCAATCGCTAAAGCGGGAACTGTTTTGTGTCTTTACACAAATCTACAAAAGTACGTTGAGCGGTGTATGAGATGGACTGTTTAAAAGACATGGTCAATAGACTAGCCAAAATGCAAAAGATGGATATGTGAAAGATGATGTGAATTCTAGATTGTCTCTAAATCACTTGGTTTATAAGCGTTTGTTATTTGTTTGGTTTATAGCAAACTTGTCATACATTTTTTAGCTAGTTTTGCCCGAACTTTTCGTTCATCTGGTCGTACGCAAAGATACCAAGTACAAGCTGTATTTTCAATTTATATTGTTGTGTTTGTTGCTTATTTAGGAGACGTATAAGGTATACGGAAATATAATTTTTCTAGTTTGAGCGCAGCGAATTAGAGGAAAATGATTTTCCTTTGCATAAGAAAGTCTCCTGTAGGGGTCGCTCAGTGTATTGTTTTGGCGGGTAAATATGCTCGTGGAATAGCCATTCGGCTTTGCGATACGAACCAGAGAACACGCTAATTTCCCTAATATTTTATTGGATATAAAATATTCAGAAGTTTTCTCATGAAAATGATTATCTGCAGGAATATAGTCTGTTGAGTTTTCTGTGTAAACTATATTAGCGTCATTTCATGTATGAGTTATGAAATTTATATCAAAATGTGAATTGTTTACATTTGTTTATTGTCATACGTTATAAATGTGTCACCTGGTCGTACGCATAGATACCAAAATACAAGCTGTATTTTCAATTTATATCGTTGTGTTTGTTGTTTATTTAGGAGACGTATAAGGTATAAGGAAACATCTACACCGTGATACTGTGATTCAAGTCTTTTCGCAAGGGTGAAATATTGTTATATAGTTACTTGTTTGATTATGTACCGAAACAACAGTTTGTTGAATAGTGCAGTTGCAGAATCTGCCAGATTCAAAACATTATTAACTATCATTGTTCACCACGGTACATTTCGACATTATATTGATATGTTTCAGCTGAAAAAAGGACCATCTTAAAAATGTCTTCTGACGAGATACAAGCGCAAATGCTTGCTGATTGGTTAAGGTCTGCTGACGAGATACAAGCGCAAATGTTTGCTGATTGGTTAAGGAGGGTAAAATTGACTTTTTTTAATCAATGAAACAAACATATACAATATATAATAATACAAGTTTTTTTTGTGAGATGCGGGTATGCCGTTTTTAACAGTATTTCCATCACACCACGGCGGTAAAATTATCAACTTATGTACTTCATGGGTTAGCTGGTTTCATCAGCACTGAATACTCACACGTATGGCAATATATCGTGTTTAAAAGCTTTTGAGTCTCGACTTATCTTAAAGGGACGTCCCTTTACAGAACGGCGAATTCCAATATTCAACATTGTTGTCATTGATTACTAAAATAATCAAACAATATTAAAACAGAAGCAAACATATCTAAGAAATATATGATTAGTGTGCTATTATTTTTTTAATTGTCATGAATCGAAATACAACTCTTTTTAGCGTCTGTAGATTTTTTTTTAATAACGCGTGTATCACTAAAGAATCTTGAAAAATACTCAGTCGCTTTTCTAAATAAGCGAGTGATTTAGTCCATGATTTTTGTCAATAGCTAAGAAAACCGGCGAATGATATTGATTAATTAAACCTTTTCACTGTATACATATATATGTGCATGTATATATTTTTCATTATACAGGATGAATGTATAAAAGTTTAGCAGTAACACATTTAACCGTTTCCCCCAAAGTACAAAGAACCTGTAAACGAGTCCCTTTAGTTACTGCATATGTAAATTAAGAGAATACGTTTTGTCACTCATATTTAATAATGCACGGTTTATTAAGTGTGGCCGCAGGAAATCCGCCGCCATTTTCGTTGGAATCGATTCGTCGTTTTGGTAAGGTTAAACAAAGCAAACCACTACGGAAAAAATACTGTCCGTGTTTCCAAAAGGAACGTTAAGCGGGGCGGGGAACCTCTCATGTTGAGAAGTGGACTTCATCCACGCACTAACAAAAGTCCGTATGCCATCCCCGATATGACAACACCTGTGCCGCCACAAGGAGCTCAACAATCTGTTCTTCCGCCGCCGGCCCTACCTTAGTACGACAGGGGAACATAGCAACGAGTTCCTTACTTGCCCAGTTTTAGGGACATTCGGTAAAATCGTTTTGTATTCCCGCAGCGTTTAACTGTCATTTGTTTGTTTGAATCATTAAACATATTTTCTTTCTAACAATATGTACAATTATACAATATAAATGTTTGAATCGACTTGCTATAATGGATTTACTGGTGTGATAAGAAATTGATTTCTTTGAATAGAGCAAGTATGAGAGTAACTGAATGGTACAAATCATGAGCAAATTTTAACATTAAATACTGGATTGAATATGTAATTTTGCGCAGACATAAACGGAACACTGGTTTTAATTGCAATATTAATCGTTATTTGGTCATAAAAAAAACTTTTCCAGCTGCGTGTGACACGGATCTTGAGTCAAGCTTATTCGATAATAACCATATCATGAAACCAACATTCAAGTCATTGTAACTGTATTCGATAGTGGGTGATGCATCTGAAGTTAATCGTCGTGTGCAAAAATGAATATTGTCGAATCAAACGTTTTCGAATAAAGACAACATTTAAAGGATTTCTTAAACATAAATTTGTCACATAGTCTTTTAAATCATCAAAAGCCAATACAAACAAAATGGATGATCTGTGTATAGCAGAGCATGGGTCCATGAATAGAGGGCAAAAAATGGCTGAGCTGATTTTAAAATGGTGGCGCATAACAATGGAAGGGCCCCTTGCAATTACACCTTAGCTAAATTCCTTACACCAAATTGTACGCCGCAGTTTCAAAAAACTATGGTACAATGTTTTACGATATATATGTCTATATTAGTCATGCGACCCTCGGTCGTGGTCAGTTTTTACGATAGGGGAACGAGTTGAACACATCGAGTAGAGTACAAGAATACTATATTATAGGCCAAATATTATACATCCTGACTTTGATATTTCAGATGAAATTTTCTACAGTAATATGCTGCAGCAGTCTATTAAAAATTGTTATCCACAAGGCGTGGTCCGATTTAACCACAAGGGAATAATATAACAAAACCTTTGTATAGAGGGCACAATTACACAATGTTTTAAAGAAAAAAAAATACAAAGATTATGTGATTTCAGAGAAGTGATTTTGCTAATATTTTAAATAAATAATCATGAAGTCATTTTATTTCTTTAAAAATGCAAATTTCGAGACGTACGGACGGACAATCGAATGCTTCATGACACCACTCCATGGTGGTATAACATTTTCTGCATGGTGTGCGTTTATTAGTTTAAAAGAACGCCTGCGGTCAAGTTTATATCGACGGGCATACAGACTGGCGGACAGACGCGTATACGTCCACGATCATTTAAGTATACCTGCACCCTGCTTTTGGTAACGTGGGAGGGGTATATGAGAAGGCGTGTCACAGGATGTTTCATATGATGATATGATCCCGAACCATCAGAAAGTACATGAGTAACTGAAAACGGCACTGGCGATTATTCATGCTTAGACTTGTCGAAAAACAAATAACGCAACATATGTAGATAGATAGATAGATATATTTATTTCGATAATGAGCAACATAACATAATACAACAACACATACATACATTAAAATTTAACAACATTTAAAATATGTTATTAATGAAATGCTGTGTGATGAACCATGTCAGTAAGCATCAATATCAAGGATGACACAAAAAAGAGATGATAATCTCTTGTTTCCATTGTGGTCCTTTCTACTGATGGTGGTCTGACATAGAGAGGCATGGACCATGAAAACAAACTAAAAAGAATCATTACAATATAAAAGAACAAAGGTATTTATAAAAATGACTCAACTATGCTGTTGCTCAATTGATTATGACAATGTAACAAGATAAAAAAAAATACCTTATAGTAACTGATCTATGTAGCTATCTTAGACTAAAAGCACAACGTTACAAATAAAATAATATCACATTACTCTTGGGACTAGTTAGGAGTTGAAAACAAAACATGAATAAATAGGACAATAATCATCATTCTAAAAAGTGGTTCTTAACCGCTCCTGTAAAAGTATCGAAAGTGGGAATACTCCTTATATGTGGAGGTAACATGTTCCATAACTTACATCCTAGGTAAGCGAACGACTTAATCCCAAAACTTTTAACCTTTGGAGGCACAAATGACCCATGTTCACTAGACCTAGTTCTATAAGAATTAACAGAATCCTGAGTTACAAAGTTTTGACTCATGTAGCTTGGAGAAAGACCATGCTTAATTTTGAATACATGACATAGTGTAATTTGTTCCACTCTTTTGGAAACCGGCAACCAGTTTAAAGAAACAAAATGTAAGTTGCTGATATGAGACCTGGGTTCTAGATTGAGAACAAATCTGACCAATTTGTTTTGGGTGATCTGGAGCTTATCCTTTCAATATTTATTTAATCCATGAAACCAGAAGGAACACGCATAGTCAAAGTGGCACTGGATAAGTGAAGAAACCAAAAGTCTTTTAGTGTGGACTGTAAGAAATGCTTGTTTCCTGTACATAAATTTTAACCTGGCATTTGCCTTTTTGATGATTGAAGTAACCATGGATTCACCGGTTAAATGTTGATCAAGGGTGGCACCTAAATATTTTACTGATGAAGTTGAATTAATAACCTGGCCATTACATGTAACATGAAGATCCTTATTTTGCTTAAGTTTCTGCTTAGACCCAAATATGATAGATTCAGTTTTACCAAGATGCAGAGACAATATATTATCAACTTACCAATGGCTAACAGTTTCAAGATCTTCTGCCAATTCTTTTTCAATAGTTGACCTATTTTTCCCAGAAACCAAAATAGCAGAATCATCCGCATATAGTAACAATTTGTTTATGACCACTGCGGACGTGTCATTAATATAAATTAAAAACAAAACGGGACCGAGTATGGACCCTTGTGGGACACCACATGTAATCATACAAGGCTGTGAGAAGATACCAGACACATCAACAAGTTGTTGCCTGTCAGATAAATATGACCTGAACCAACGCAGAATACCTTGACTAAGGCCTAAGGCTTCAAGTTTCATAATAAGGGTAGAATGATCAACAGTATCGAACGCTTTATGTAGGTCCAGTAATACCATGCCTATAAAGTGACCTTTATCCATTTCAAATTTAATATAATCAGACAAGTGAATGAGACAAGTGTCAGTTGAAAATCTTTTTCTGAAACCAGACTGAAACTTGTATAATATTTCTTTTTCATTGAGATAGGATTCAATTTGGTCATAAACAACCCTTTCAAAAACCTTAGATATGATACTGAGTATGGACACAGGGCGATAATTGCCAACATCACATTTATCATTTTTCTTAAAAAGGGGGACAACTCTTGCTGATTTCAAGTCATCAGGAACTACCCCTTGGAGTAAAGACAAATTAATGATATGAGTAAGTGGACATGTTATAATAGTAGCACTATCTCTAACAAACTTACATGGAATACCGTCCAACCCAGTAGATTTATTAACACTCAGATTATTTAAATATTTCAAAATTTGATTCTCAGACATAACTGAAAAAGAGAAATTGTTGTGACTTATACCTTTCTGTGAGTAAAAACTAAACACAAAATTTCGTCCATACCTATAAATAGCCTTTGGCAACTTCTCAACCAGTTTAGATGCAACTGTTGTTAAAGTTCTCTGATACCTTTTTCTTATCAAAACATATTTCATCACTATCATCCAATTTCAAGCCAATGTTAGAACAAGAGGATGATTTAGACTTTTTGGAAGGTATACCAAGATTCTTTAGTGTATTCCAGAGAGACTTAGAATCAGACTTGTTTTCTTCTAATTTATCTTTAAAAAAATCCTGTTTTGCCTTGTGTATCATATACTGAGTTTTATTTCTCAAATTTCTGAAATTCTGTAAGTTTTCAATAGACCTGTCTTTCTTGTATACATGGAAAGATTTATCACGTTCGTTAATACTCTGGAAGATTTCTTGTGTAATCCATGGCTCAGTACGCTGCTTAACTCTAACCTGTTTGACAGGAGCTATGTTATCAATAGCTGACAAAAATATGGATTTAAATGATGTATTCAACTATGATATATTTAGGAAGTAATAAGAAATAAAAGACATTGTGATAAGTACACATTCCTTTATAAAATGTAAATTGTTAATATTAACAAAACAAACATTATTAAAACGAGACTTCTATAACGTTTTACACGCTATTTTATCAAGACTTTGGCAAGGCAGTATATCCCGAGAAAGTCTATCATCGACTTTGATACTAAATGTTGTAGTAATAGCTAAAGATCGTATTGTGGTTTACATTTTATTTCCGCGTATATCTGCTATAGAGAAGGGAGTAGCACCCGCTTTCACGTTAGTACAAGCTAGATGCGTACAACACCTTAGTCATGTACACGTTATCTTTATATCAAATGGTTGCTTACTATTGCCTACCTAATCGGTACATGCAATACCATATTGTGTTATACATAGTGAAGACAAAACAGGGGGAAACTATATCAGACCCGGACGATATCAGCATTCCAGCTTCATGTAGATGATCTGTACTACCTGTCACTTATCTGATGTAGGCCTGACAAAATGGCCGTCTGTCGACATAACAAAATCAACGATGGCGACATAAATAATGTCTAGTTTGACATATGCCAAAACAATATATCATACAATACTTGATGTTCAATTTCGCTATAAATGTCTATTGTTAGAGACGCACTATACAATTTAACTTCGATAGACGTGACGTTTGTATGACAGTGGTTTTCGAAGAAACCCTTTACTTCTGTTTTAAAGTTATTATACGTTTATTGCGATTCACTATCGTTTCTAAAATAGCGTTTACATACTCGTCGGCAAAGCATTATAAATCTATGCCTCAAAACAGTGTGTAAGGATTGCAACCCTTTGCTTCCCTATAAAGAATGTTATATTCAAATGAACCTCACAAAGACTCGAGGAAGTTATATGCAATATTATGTCCTTGTTACAATGTTCATCCCTTCCATACGGAAGTCATTTATTTCTCACCTCATACAAAAATGACCTCATCCGATAGGCTTAGACCGGTCACGTGTCCATGGTGTATTTTCCATACACCCGGGTAATTTCCATACAACCCGAATAATCATCATAATCATCATCATCACCATCATCATCATCATCATAATCATCATCATCATCATCATCATCATCATCATCATCATCATCATCATCATCATCATCATCATCATCATCATCATCATCATCATCATCATCATCATCATCATCATCATCATCATCATCATCATCATCATCATCATCATCATCACCATCATTATCATCATCATCAAATTAATAATAATAGTATTATTAATTATCGGTATATGAATCATGGTGCTTAAAATGAGTGACATATTTTGTTCAAGCCGATGTTCGAGACCAATTGGTGAGTGTGGCAGCAATGAACGAGTACAAATGCATCGAAAATGTACATACAACGCTGTCATAATGAACACAACGCTGATTAATAAGCTTAATGTTACATATCATTTTTCAACACAAAATGACGACAGTATGACTATTGAGCTTATAAATGTCCTCTGATATTAATAAAATGTATACAGTGCATCAGCTTGACAATAATTCCAGGTCAAATGCTTTGTCTGAATATATCATTCCAATTCATAAACACATTATTAAAATCAAATGATCCGCGGCATGTGAACATGTCTCTTATGTCATATTAGGCCAGCGAAGCGCCTTCCGAGCTTGCGCATCCGCCCAGTCTGGTCAGGAGCTATAATGTCCGCTATTAATCACGGCATGAGTCATGGTCTCTTCAGCGGACGTGGTAGCTCCCAACAAGACTATGCGAGGCGCATGCATATATAACATAATACTCTTTTTCGCATCACGCGACTCATTTGATTTTTTCAAATAATATTTTCTGAACAGTTTTATTTCACTATCCTTCAATCAGTAAAAGGGTACGGGAAAAGGGCAATTTGTACATATTATTTACAATTATTTTTATGCAGATAATATTTTAAACCAAGAAGAGCGACTCTTGTTGGTTAAGATGTATAAAATTATCGTGCGCGTAATGTCTATATAAATTGTGTGCACTCACAAGAGTGACCCGCTTTAACCTTGAAGTCGTGATAGGGGCAATATAAGTAGATACTTTGCAATGTTACTCACTTTGATCTGTAAATGCCAGCAAAGCTACCGACAATGGACCGTTTGATATGAATAACACAGTCGCACTTCAATGTTCTACCAAAAAGTATCGTGATTAGATTTTTTATTTACAAAAATGGAATAAGATATGAATGAATGATTTGAATGTATGGAAAGAAAACTGCGTCTTAGTGAAATACAAACGCACCATATGTGTCAATGGTGTAGAACAAACTAATGTTAAATAGATAATATGCGATATGAAGATACATATCATATAGTCTGATATAGTTGTATTTTTATTTTACGTTATAATAGTTCGTATGTCTTAAATTCTATAAATAGCAGCATATATACTTGCATAAAATGTATGTAAAAAGGCAATAAACAACTTATATAACCTTTATTTTCAAAATCAGAATACCGGTATATATTTCGTGTTCAAGATAATCGTTATGCAAATCGGAAGTTACTTCTGGTGACGCGCCAGATCATTTTTCACAACTGTAAAAGTCATCATGAATAATTTCTTTTAAGTTTCGGAAAAAAATTCAACATATAATCAGATGTCGTTTGAAGAAAGTAAATAACGACGGACGACATATAAACCAGGACAGGAGAGCAACCTAGATAAATAGTTTTGAGATCAGGTGAGCTATAATCAAGCTATAATCAATACTCGGTTTACATTAAGCACGCTGTCAAGCCATGTACACTGCGTGATATTGCCAAGGTTGTTATCTGCATTTGCAACCTTATCATGTTCTAAAAATAAACATGATGCAATAAAAGCTAATATATATTGATATAAAAGGCGCATACAAGACCTGGATTTCATTTAAAGTCGCATTTGGTTGAGGAAAGCTGTACGGTAAGGTAAGAACTAAATTTTAAGGACGTGCGCGAAGAAGCGGATGGGTGTTATTTCTCTTTTCCGTTTGTTTAGATTAAAAGCATTTTCATTTACGTTTTTGTGTAATGGATACGAATAATGGGACCAACATTACCGAAATGAAACAAAATCGAAAGAAATAATCATCGTGTTGTGAATACACTGTCACGCGTCTTTGGACTGTCTAGGTTAATGAAGTTCTTTATTATAGAACCAAGTTTGACGTTTTATTCTTGATAGTACATCGTTTTGGTAGCGCATCGAGTACATACCAAGTGAATTATTCGTTTGTTAAAACATGGTTGATTTGGAAAATGTTTATTTCACGCTTGTTAATTATCTTTACACGACATAACATGCCTGCATTTTAAAGTTGCTTTCGTATATGTTGTATCTGTTGAGCTCAACTGTGTTAATTGTGATCATGCTGATCTTTTGTGATCGCTGTTTGTCTGTCTTTCGTTGAGCGTCCGTCGTCAACTTTTACCCTGTCAAACCTCGAGGCCACATTTATTGTCCTATTTTCATTAAATGTGGTCATACCATTTTTACCAATTATATCTTGGCCGAGTTCTAAACCGGGTCATGACAAAAAATCACTAGGTCAAATTAAAGAAAAAAGCCTGTGGACATTATGGAGGTCGCATTTTTTACATTGTAATACCTTGCGAATACTATAGAAGTCACATTTATAGTCTCATCTTCTAAAAACCTGGTAAGAGCATTTGTTTTAATGATATCTCGTTGAAGTTTGAAAATGGTTTCGGTTCATTGAAAACATGGCCGCCAAAGGGCGGGAAAGTTTTTTGTATTAGAAAAACCTTGTTTACACTCTACATGTCGCATATATTTTAAATTTAACATAAGCTTGAATCAGTAATATCCTCGCCTGTTGTATTATTGTATTAATAGCTCAAGTTCGTATAGTGGTTTGCATTTTTTTTCCGCCTTTAACATTTTTGTCCGCGTCTATCTGCTATCCAAGGAATGAAGGAAGTAGCACCCGCTTTCCCTCTTCTACTAGCTGTATGCGTACAACACCTACGTCATATACACGTGATCTTTATATCCAAAAGTTGCTACCTATTGCTATATTGCCTACCTAATCGGTACATTCAAGACTGTATTGTGTTACAAGTAGAGCAGAAAAACAGGTGAAAATTATGTAAGACCCGGACGACTTCAGCCTTCTATTTTAACGTAGATGGACTGAAATACCTGTCACTTACTAGTACCTGATGTAGGCCTGACAAAATGGCCGTCCGTCGGCATAACAAAATCAAAGATGGCGACAAAAATGATGTATAGTTTGACATTTGAAAAATGACAACAAATTTATGTGAAACAATACTTTGTATATAAATGTTCATCGATTGTATACGGTTTAATGGAAATTTTGCCACTTCACAAACTATACTAATATAACAAGTGATATCATATGCCTGTTAAATAATGCTACAGAGACTCTCAGTTTTTAATGATGTATAGAAATTATTAAAATATCTGAATATAATCAACCAGTATACGCTGTCGATGTAGTGTTTATTTAAATAATGATTTATAATAAAATGGTGTATACTAATAATCTAACAAATGTTTATATTCGTTTGACGAAACAGTATCTAATCAAACTCAACATGTTTTAAGCATTATCCGTATGAATTTTAAAGTCGACGAAAAAGAATACAAATACCATTTACGTGCATCACGAAGAAGAATGTCTTATAGACCAAATGGAAACAGGTTTACTTACAGTACTCGAGTAGGTAATACCACCACGTAATAACCTGTAATAACGGCCGGTCAAATAAGGGCGAATATATCGCAGCTTCGCCTTGATTAAAGTGAATATTGCGATGTAAGAGTGGTTTTAAGTAGAATCTTCGACTTCCGGCAAACATGCAGTGAGGTTAATAATCTTTCCTTAACATCGCCCATTATTCTGGACCGAGATAAATGTAAGAATAACTGCATGTTTGCATTCTTTATATTCACAGTAGTTTATATTGGTAGTCAATTAACCATATATGAGGATTGGTATTATAAAGTCATATTTATTGGTGGGATACCTTAGATGGGAAACCAAATGCATACGTAACGCGAGTCGTCAAGAATGAACACAGTGCAAGGTTATGAGTTCAGTTATGAGTCATTAGTTGTCTCAGTGACGATTATTTGGTTAATCAACACACCTCTTCACATGTAAGGTATTTGTCGTAAATGTTCATCTAATTATATATTTTCCTAAAAGTCTTATAGGATGATTTTATTTTGATAGTGAGCCTTTTATAGCCGACAATCACGCTTAAAAAAGCTCCAACGATTTACAAGAAAATAAAAAATGTTATTTTCTAAAAATAAACAAGAGGTTCGTCGCAAATGTGAGGAACATCGGTGCAGCGCTATGTCAGCTACGTTCAAAGGGGAATGGGGAAATAATAATAATAATAATGTGCTTGTTGACGGGCGCTATAAATATACGAACTGTCTATTGATAAACAGTAAAATTTAACTTCAAAAGACGTTAGTTGTTTTAAGCCAGCGGTTTTACCACTATTTCAAAATTACTATACGTTTATTGTATTGCGCTATCATTTATAAAATTGCGTTAACATATTTATCGGCAAAATACTTCAACAGTAATCCCTCAAACAACGTTTAGGGCATTCACCCGTGTGCTTCTTTAAATAGAATGTTATATTCAAACGAACGTAACCAAGTCTGGGTGAAGTTACATTTGTATGCAATTACATTTCTTTTTTGCAATATTCATCCTTCCCATACGGAAGTAATTTAAACTTTATGATATTGAAAGTACTTAAATTCGATCCAAAAACGCATGTGCTTAGTTAAAGGCCACATTATGTCACAATGCGTATCCGTTTATAATAAATAGTATGCAAGTAATACTCTCATAGGCTCTAATTTATCTGAAAACAGCACAAACATGTAAGTCGATGCCGTGTTTAGCTGCTTGAGAAAAAACTCCTTTGTTTAACTTTATTGATAGAACAGACGAAAGTAAAATATTGATTATGTTTTATTTATAATGTAATTTCTCTAACATGATTTAAATAGTTTTCGTATGAATGCCATTTTATGATTTTAATATAACCAAACATATTTTGAGAAATAAATCACCGGTAGACGTTCATAGAAGCTACCCTTTACATGTACAACTAGTATAATTGTATCTGCACATTCACCACAAAAATTAAAAGATATCTCATCTACCGGTATGTTATTAAACTGTTCTTTCTTTAGATACACACGTTTTCAAATGTAACTTATCATGGAACAACGAAACGTTCTGTTGCGCTTCAATTTTATATAAAAAAAGATACTTTATGGCGCAGTTATTCCATTTAACCGCAGCTGAGCACGAAGTGCTCAAAATAAGCTATTGTGACTGTGGTTACCTTATGTTAACGGTATGACGGCGTCCGTCATAAAGCGATGTGCGGTGTCCAGTTTGTGGGGTACATCGTTAGCCAACTACCAATATAGAAGCAATTTGTTTCATCTTGATGAAACTTGATTATGTAGACAATATCTTAATCGAGTTCGAATCTGGGTTACATGTGCCCAACAACCAGTTCATTAAGTTATGCTCATTTTGTAAACCCTAGCAAAATATGCACACAAACAGAAACAGTTGTTTCGAAAACTCCTCTCAATTGTACTGACTGCCGGATAGTAAAATATAACTGTAAATAAAATTTTATTTGACAAAATCCTATGATCGCGTTATGCGAAAGAGAGGCTTATGTTATATACGCCAAGCGTAGATCCATCCGTACTTGCGCTTCCACATAGTCTTGTAAGGAGCTACCACGTCCGCTGAAGAGACCTGGTGCCGTATTCCAGTAGCTTCTGAAGTAAAAAAAGAACTTAAGTTAAAATATTTCGCATGATATTTTCTTATCTTCGCCATTTTTTCTTTGAACATACGATTTCACTTAAGTTAAATTCTGGTAGCTTCATAAACTTTATAGATTTCTTTACTCTGTGTAATTGTTCTCATATATTTAAAATTGGGTTAAATTCCTTTAAATCTTAAAGAAATTTCTTAAAGAGAAATACTAAGCGTCTCATGTTTTATTTTTGATATTTCAAATTTAACTTAAGACATTTATTTAAGAAATTTCTTAACTTAAGTGAAAACTTAAGAAGCTACTGTAATACGGCCCCAGGAAACATGCTGTGATTAATAGCGGACCTCGTAGCTCCTGACCAGACTGGGTGGATGCGCAATATGGGAAGGCGCAACGCTTGCCGTATATGTCACGAGAGACATGTTCGCATGACGCGGAACATTTGATTTTAATAATGTGTATATGAATTTGAATGATAAATACAAAGTATTTGACCTGGAATTATTGTCAAGCTGATGCACTGTATGCATTTTATAAATATCCGAGAACCTTGGTGAGATCAATATTTTCTGTTGAAAAATTATATGTAACATTTACATCATTAATCAGCGTTGTTTTCATATTGACATAGTTGTCTATACAACTGCGATGCTAGTTGACTAGTACATTTCTGGCATATTCACCAATTGGTATCGAACATCGGCTTAAACGAAATATGTCAATTATAGTCATATCATTATTCATATAAGTAGTAGTAGTAGTAGAAGTAGTAGTAGTACGATAATGATGATGATGATGATGATGGTGGTGCTGGTGGTGCTGCTGCTGCTGCTGATAATGCTGATGATGATGGTTATGATGATTATGTTGATAACGATGATTTTTATAAGACAAACAGACAGACAGACAGACAGACGAACGGACGGACGGACAGACTGACGGACGGACGGACGGACGGACGGACGGACGGACGGACGGACGGACGGACAGACAGACAGACAGACAGACAGACAGACAGACAGACAGACAGACAGACAGACAGACAGACAGACAGACAGACAGACAGACAGACAGACAGACAGACAGACAGACAGACAGACAGACAGACAGACAGACAGACAGACAGACAGACAGACAGACAGACAGACCGATCGACCCACAAACAGACAGACAGACAGACAGATAGACATACAGACAAACAGACAGACGAACGGACAGACAGACAGACAGACAGACAGACAGACAGACCGATCGACCCACAGACAGACAGACATACAGACAGACAGATAGACATACAGACAAACAGACAGACGAACGGACAGACAAACAGACAGACAGACAGACAGAGAGACAGACAGAGAGACAGACAGAGAGACAGACAGTTTATTCAGATTTTTGTTATATACATCATCTTAATGCTTAAATACACACATTATTATCTGCTCGGTTACTAGACATAACAACATAACATTAAATAACAAATAATAGTTATTATATAATACTAATACAAATACATGCAATCGATGGTAAAAATACGTAGGTTCTATCAAAGTGGTACTGACGTTTATTGAACAGTATTTTTAAGAAAAGTATTTCTTTGAACAAAATCTTTGTCGATAAATTTACACACATAATAAATAACAAGATCAGAACAAGGACATAATCCAAGTGTTTATTATGCAGCAGGTGAAAGTTGAGGTTTCGGTAAGAAGAATTTTATTAAACATGTTGAAACTCGTTTTATGGTAAGAGGATGTTATGTCATTCACCTCTGTTACAGGGACTCACGACCGGAAAGTGAAACGCATTTGCAACCTTATCATGTTCTAAAAATAAGCTTGATGCAATAATGGCTATGTATAGATTGATATAAAAGGCGCATAAAAGACCTGGATTTCATTTAAAGTCGCAATAAATTGCGGAAATCGGTACGGTCAGGTAAGAATTAAATTTGAAGAACGTGAAGGAGCGTATGGGGTTTATTTATTTTTAGCATTTGTTTAGATTTGTTAACGTATGTGTGTACATTTAGAATATGAAAATGAAATAATAGTCGTGTATTATATGCACTGTCATGCTTTGTTTACATGTCTAGGTTTATGAAGTTCTTTATTATAGAACCATTTTTGGCGTTTTATTCTTCATTGTATATCGCTTTGGTTGAGCATCAAGTAAATAAAAAGTGAATAATTCGTTTGTTAAAACATGATGGATTTGGAAAATGGGTATTTCACGCTTGTGCATTATCTTAACACGAAATAACATGCCTGCATTTTGAAAATGCTTCATTATTTGTTTTATCTGTTAAGCTCACCTGTGTTCAATGTGATCATGTTGATCTTTTGTGATCAGTGTTGTGTGTTTCCCGTCCCTCGTCAACTTTACATTGTAAACACTCGAGGCCATATTTATTTTCATATTTCATGAAATGTCGTTATACCATTTTTTCCCAATGACATCTTGGCCGAGTTTGAAACTGTGTCAAATTTTAGAAAAAGCTTGTGAACATTACAGAAGTCATATGTATGGCTATTGTTATAAATTGTGAATACTGTAGAAGTCACATTTATAGTCTCATCTTCTAGAAACCTGGTAGGAACAGTTGTTTAATGATATCTCGTTGAAGTTTAAAAAATTGGTTTCTGTTCATTGTAAAATATTGGCGACAAAGGGCGGAGTAGTTTGTCTTTTATTGCCATAGAAAAACATTGTTAATCCTCTGCATGTCACATATATAGTACAATATTCATAAAACTTGGTCAACATATTTGTTTTAATGATATCTCAGTAAACATCACAAATGATTCCCGTCCGTTGAAAAACATTGCCGCCAGAGGGCCAAGCAGTGTTTTAATATGTACATAGTAAAACCTTGTTTCCCCCTAGAAGCAACATGTATGGTCCCATCTTCATAAATTTTGGTCGAAACGGTTGTTCGAATGATATCTTTTCTAAGTTTAAAATGGATACGGTCTGTTAAAAAATATGGACGCCAAAGAGCGGGTCAGTCTTTCTTATATGGCTATATTAAAACCATTTTTTTCCACGCTCCAGAATACTTGGTCAGAGCATTTTATCTTATAATATCGCGACAGAATTCGGAAATGATTCCGGCTCATGTACAAAAATAGCCGTCAGGGGGCGGGGTAGTTTTTCTTATATGGCTATAGTAAAACCTTGTTAACAGTCTTAAAATCGCATTTATATAAGTTATATATTTTCATAAATGTTGCTCAGAACATTTGTTCTAATATTATCTCGACTGAGTTTGAAAATGGTTTTGGTTCGTTGAAAAACATGGCCGCCAAGTGCGGGACAGTTTTCTGTATATGGCTATTGTAAAACCTTGTGTAAACACAATATATGTATCGTCTGTGTTTTATAACTTTATGTATGAAGATTTGTTAGATAAAAGAGCGGTTGAGTTCGAAAATGTTACCTGTCCGTTTAAAAAAACATTACCGCAATTGGACAGGTCAGTTTTTCTAATATGGATATATAAAACTTTGTTAAAACCCTGATAGTCACATTTATGGTGCAATCTTCATTTAAGTTGGTCGGAACATTTGTCTTTATTATATCTCAGCTAAGTTCGGAATTGGTTCCGGTCCGTTGTAAAATATAACCGCTAAGGGACGGGTCGGCTGTCCATATATTAATATTAAAATCCTGTTAACGCTGAGGATGTCACAGTTTGAGTCTAATGTTCCTGAAACTTGGTCAGAAAATGTATTATAATGTAATCTTCACGGAGTTCCAAAATCGTTTTGCTAGGAACATAACTTTTGTATTTAAAAAATCTAAGCCGAGTTAACAACTGGTTATATATAGAAATAAATAAATAAATACCTGTGTTCATTGAATGTAAGGCCTAAAGCTTCTTTATTTTTGTACATTGACAAAGTGATTGTATTTTACTTGAACGTTTTATCCAAATCTTGTGTGGACGTCTGTTGAAGACAAATAACCAAAATCTGAAACCGAAACATTTGGTATTTTGCGAAAATTAGCCAACGTGACCGCAATTTTGCCAATAACCCATAACTATAGAATTTTTGGATTCGTTATAAAGGATAAGCTTGGTGAAACATATACACCTTAAAGGCGTATTTTAATTGAGCAAATATGACGTTCACTGGATAATATTTCAACAAATACAGATAATTTTGAAACACTATCTTTTGGCGAAAAAAATACTTAAATATTGTTCAACCAAACATCGAATAAGCAGATCAAAGTCTCAATATATTGTTTAATCATGCATACCTGGGTTGTAATTAAGTATTGTTCTGTTCTGACTTGTACCGCGAGTTAAATAAAACGTGTCCATTACCGGTAATAACAACACTCCCCACAGATTTCAAGTAACATGTTCGCGAGTAAAACAGAACAAAACTGCCAACTATGAAATGGCAATTGTTCCTACATAATATTGATATCCCGAACATTAGTTCCTGCTTTATTGCTATCACAAACATACGTTACTCAGTTACAGTTATTTGAATAAGTGCTAAGTCTATAATATGTTGTTAAGTTTTGCATCTAATTGTAGAAACCGTTGCCAATCAACAATTGATATCCACATTTGAAGGACTACAAAATGTATCCGTCTTAAAACAAAAACATTTTAATTCGACTTTTCACTGAACAATTCGAGCTATACAACTCACATAATATCGGCGTCAGTGTCTGCGTAACTCCCTTGATAAAGTAACCGAGCAAAACATCCATATTACTGTTTCTGCTAACATAAAGGTCCGAGCCATTAATTGGCTGAACATTTGCAGCGGAACAATTTTGAAATAAAAACATGCTTTCTGCATTATTTCTTCTTATGTAATGTCTGTGGTGCTTCATTTAAACATGATTGAACCAAACAATATTGAAAAGTCGTTCCTGCTCTATTCAGGTTGAAGACAATGGAAGACGAACATTATACAAACACGAGGACGGTATATTGTCTGCCGGGTATGCCGACATTGCCTCGTGAAACAGGAACAAGGAACAAGGTTCGTGCTTTGAGATGGATTAATGCATGCATGATTTCCTTTTTTAGCACGACAGACGGTTGATTTCCCCTTTATGACGATGTCAATAACCATGCACTTTTTCCGCAAATCACGGACAAACCCAAATATTAGTTGCGAAGACAACATTCACGTGCTTGTTTGTGTTGTAACGACTTTATGCCACATGAGTTATTATTTTATAGCTTTAGTGGCCCAATAGAACACTATATGCAGAACAAAATGTATATATCTGATAAACAAATGTCCACGTTTGGAAAATATGTTCTTGACTTTCGTCTTGAAAATGGTTTCTATGTACGCATAAATTGATACGTAATCATTTGGAATCGTTATGTTTTATTGACCCTATTGAAACGAATATACTGTTTGGGCGGATTATTCATAATATTATTTGTTATGATTTATTTACATAGGTTACAATACTTCGTTAATTATAAAGTGTACTGATATGTTTCTTCAAGGTACGTGTTCCAAGTTCGAAACTCAATCTTTGTGCTAGAAGAGCTAGTATTAATTCGGATTTGAAGAGGCGGTCGAAAAACAGTCGGGATCGACGTCTTGTAACATACTTGCAGGTGGCACACTATGTTTTTTTTCACTAAGGAAATTAACTATACATATCCAATTTAAAGCTTATCGGTGCGTGAACAACATTTATATTTGATAATTATAACGAGAGGGTTTTCCCTATACTAAGTAGGACTAGAGTCGTCATAGTTATATCAACGAAGACTTCTTTGTTTACTCGGCAGTTTTTTGTTTTCAGAAACTCATTACACTAGGTAATGGTGAAGACAATTAATATTTATTTAAAACCAATCAAATATTTATACAATCTTATAGGCATTAATAGGTGTAATCATTAACTGTTTTGGCATCCAACCGACATACGAACTGACATACCGTTCTTTTATTTGTGGAATATTACAACAAGTTTGAAATTGTCAATTTGTGAATTAAGGCCTTTAAAATGATATTTTTTATAACACTGATGGTAATTAATAATAATAACAAACGCAGTGCTGAATTATTTTTTTTTCATCCAGATTCCAGAGCACTTCCCTGCTTTGTCGATCCGGCTATCGGAAGTACTCGATGGTATTGGAGCCGGGAAATTCACCGTAATGGAGAGGAGAGAAACATACTTGCTGAGGGAGAGCATGGAGACGATAACACGGCAATTAAAGGGGTTTAAAGTTGAGTGTTTTCATTTTGGGAGTCAATCAGAAGGTACCACCACTCCTGGTCTCAATTCTGATATCGATCTTTTACAAAGTTATCACCATACAAACATCATGACAGACTGGAGAGACTGGAAGGCTGGTATGGCTAACCTTCTGATGCTTCATGACGACCACACTCCGCCGCAACAGTACTTGCTTCAGGTCATCAGGCGAGACACACCGGAGCCGGAGACACGACTGTGTGATGAAATGTATGTGAGGAAAGATTCTGAGCAACTACTGTTTAGCTCAGAACAATGGGAAAAGGATACAGAGCAGCAACATAAAGATATGGGAGAGATAACCAAACATGGACCTTCGGTGAGTACTATACCCAACTGGGATATTGTAGACGCATTTCACGTTTGCCACCCTCTTCCTGAAATACACCACTGGATAGACAGATGCAGAGGTAGAGACTGGCCGCCTGCCCAATTACTTGAGGCTGCACAAGTAGCTCCGTGTTTCCTGGTACCAGCCGGTCATCCTGATAGCGATTACACTCGCGAAGAATGGCGACTGTTTCCGAACCTTATAGAACGAATGTTGATGTTTAGTTTAAGTATGAAACAAATTAAATGTTATATTGTTTTAAAATTAATTAAACAATCCTTATTTAGTAAATCGGTGGGTGATTTTACAAGTTTTCATTGTAAAACTGTAATGTTTTACATAATAGAGAGAACACACCCTTCTCTGTGGAAGGAACATAATCTTATGTTCTTACTTTTACTATGTTTACAAGTATTAAGAAAGTTGCTGCGACTAGGAAAATTCCGTCATTATATCATAAAAGGAGTGAACTTGTTCGATGGAAAAATTTCTTTTGCGCAGCAGAGGCGCCTTTTACAGTACGTGGAATACTTGATAAAGACAGACATGCAAGATTTATTTTATATAGATATAGATAAATTAGGATATCGTCTACAAGGGTGTGATATACGGCACATTGGACAAGCTGGGGAAGTGCTAGGATGTGTAGGCATACATAACATTATCAGTTTATCACTGATGTTTGAGCGCTTGGAGATTTTTCTTATTCACTTAAGAGTAATAACATCTAAGATAGAACATCCGAATACAATCTTCGAGCAAGATATAAACTGTAAATTACGCAATTGTTTTGAATATTACACGAATGCCAAATTAAAATCCGCTGCTTTAGAATGTATTAACCACCTGTTCGCATTACACAATTCGATGCAATCATCTAAATATTTGCGACTACGAAACCATGCTTTCAGCGAAATTATAAGGCGTTTCAAATATTCTTTAAAAACGGATGTAGCTTCTAGTCGCTTAAAGTTGGCGTCTGTGCTTTACTGTTTCGGACATCTTCACGCTGCAGTTAGAGTGTTGGATGACGTGGAGAGGAGGTATCATAGCAAGGTGAAGGCTGTGTGTGGATGCAGACGTATAAAAGGAGACAGTGATCTCCAGGTGTTTGCTAACATGATATCAGATAAGAATGACAACGTATTATGTGAACGACCATTCGCATTCTGTGTCAAGTTTGTTAGAGAAGAAGCGTACTGCGCTCCATACATACTGTGGTTTGAAATGAAGCGCAACATGACTGAAAAAGAAGTTTCGCAGAGAACTTCCATTCAAAAATATTGGATGGATTACGCTGAGGTGGCTGCTCGTCCTTTCCTACACTATCTACAGTATCTCACGTATGGAGGACTAGGAGAACGCGACAAACAGCTACATGTGCTTGGAATTCTCGAGTTTTATGTATTTGATCCAAGAAATAGAATAAACATGTATCATTCTGAGACAGTGCTCAATTTGCTTGCACACTGCTATGAAATGGAAGGAGACTATGAACGGGCATTACATTACTACGCTTGGTCGTTGAGTTTGTGCCGAACGAACAATGCTGCTAACTGGCACGTTCAGCGTGTGCATCGTCTGATTAATACTTAAGAATGAAAATGACAACTTTTAAAAGTACAAAATACCTTATAACAAATGTATTGAGATACGCACTGTATTGTTTAATTTTTTAATTGTATGTACTATTAAACATCACACTTTCCAAGAACATACAAAGTGCACAGATATTGAAAAATATTAAAATCGTACACTTTATTCTATTACATTTGCATTAGTATGGAAAACGAGCGTTACGTGATATTGCTGTAGATACTTCTAATTAAGTGTAGATTTACTTTTTGTAGCTAGTTTAAGAAAACATTTACCAATATATTATGTGTTTTCATGTCAAGAAATAAATCATATCCGGGACTCTGTTCATTAGCTTAATATTTTCGGTCTTAATAAACAAAATAACTTGTCAAAAACACGATTAACATCAAACAGCAAAAGACGATACATTTTGAACATAAAGAATAGCGTGCACATAAACATGTTCTGCGCGTGACAGCTTTATCCCGGAAGTGCAGAAATTAAGATCATTTTACTAATCGTGTGTTTGATTTCGATAATTGTATTAATTAAATGATGAAATAAAACATAAACTGATCGCATGTATCATTTACATATGTACATTATTTAGTATTTATATAATAAACGTGAGGATCAGACGGCAAAAGCAGCCTCAACTATAAACCCTAAAATAGTATCCTCGTTTGTTATGTTGTAGTTTGTATAGAGAAAAACAAAATTTAGTTAAACAATGTAAGTTTTTATAATTTTATAATTATCAAAATCGCAAAATCTTTCTCTCAGCAACATCAACCTTTCACTGTATGTTACTTTTTATTCAAAATTGAGAAAGCATATAAGATATGTCAACACATGTGTTAGCCGTAACTTCAAAGAAGCATTAACAAAACTACCCTGATGCTAAAACGATGAACTCAGTGTTATATTTGTCCGCATGTGACGCTTCTCAACTAACCTGTGTATTATCACGCGGTGTAAGGCGGGAAGAACTTTTTTTTCATTTTTCGCAAATTCGTTCACACTTACACCTAGCATTTGCAAACAAATTCCTTTATGTCGAACATGGCGCTACATCGTACAATATGTATATCATTTGTTCAGTTTCGCTGAATAGTTTGAGCTTTACTACTCATCAAAATGTCGAAGTCGGCGTCTGCGTGGATGTCTGCTTAATGATTGTATGGTAAACGGGCACAATCTTTGAAGTGCAATTTAGAAGAACGATGGCTTTTTTTGAACTTGGATATTGGTAAAGGTAACCGTTCAACATCTCTATATTTCCGACTTTAACGCAGTTATTCAAATTGGAACTGCCTAAATGTGTTCAGGGTAATTGCGTGAAGGTCAATGCCCATAACTCTGATTTGCAATTAAGCAGAATTAAGCTTCTTTTTTACTAATAATTTAGGTGATATGTAGACCGATAATGCGCTGATAGGTAATGATTTCAGGTCAGTTGGGTCAAGGTCACTGTTGCTAACAATATATCAAATTACGTTCACTTACGGTAGTTACGAGGAGACATTGTTTTGATATGTGTGATGGTAGGTTACATGCTGATCTAGCGAGGAATTGGATTTGGTGTCAGTGGTACTAAGATGATTATTGCCGGAGACACGACTGTGTGATGAAAGGTATGTGCGGAAAGATTCTGGGCAAGTACTGTTTAGCTCAGAACAATGGAAAAAGGAAACAGAGCAGATGCATAAAGTAGTTAAAGATGATGTAGAGATAACAAAACATGGACCTTCGGTGAGTAATATACCCAACTGGGATATTGTAGACGCATTTCACGTTTGCCATCCTCTTCCTGAAATACAACACTGGATAGACAGATGCAGAGGTAGAGACTGGCCGCCTGCCCAATTACTTGAGGCTGCACAAGGAGCTCCGTGTTTCCTGGGACCAGCCGATCATCCTGATAGTGATTTCAACCGCGAAGAATGGCGACTGTCTCCGAACCTTATAGAACGAATGTTGATGTTTAGTTTTAGTATGACACAAATTAAATGTTATATTGTTTTAAAATTAATTTAAACAATCCTTATTTAGTAAAATGGTGGGTGATTTTACCACAAGTTTTCATTGTAAAACTGTAATGTTTTACATTATAGAGAGAACACACCCTTCTCTGTGGAAGGAACATAACCCTTATGTTCTTACTTTTACTATGTTTACAAGTATTAAGAAAGTGGCTGCAATTAGGAAAATTCCCTCATTATATCATAGAAGGAGTGAACTTGTTCGATGGGAAAATTTCTTTCGCGCAGCAGAGGCGCCTTTTACAGTACGTGGAATACTTGATAAAGACCGACATGCACGATTTATTTTATATAGATATAGATAAATTAGGATATCGGCTACAAGGGTGTGATATACGGCACATTGGACAAGCTGGGGAAGTGCTAGGATGTGTAGGCATACATAACATTATCAGTTTATCACTGACGTTTGAGCGCTTGAGAATGTTTCTTATTCACCTAAGAGCAATAACATCTAAGAAAGAACATTCGAATACAATCTTCGAGCAAGATATAAACTGTAAATTACGCAAATGTTTTGAATATTACACGAATGCCAAATTGAAATCAGCTGCTTTAGAATTTATTAACCACCTGTTCGCATTAAACAATTCGATGCAATCATCTAAATATTTGCGACTACGAAACCATGCTTTCAGCGAAAATATAAGGCGTTTCAAATATTCTTTAAACACGGATGTAGCTTCTAGTCGCTTAAAGTTGGCGTCTGTGCTATACTGTTTCGGGCATCTTCACGCTGCAGTTAGAGTGTTGGATGACGTGGAGAGGAGGTATCATAGCAAGGTAAAGGCTGTGTGTGGATGTAGAGATATAGAAGGAAAAAGTGATCTCCATGTTTTTGCTAACATGATATCAGATGACAATGAACAACCATTCGCATTATGTGCCAAGTTTGTTAGAGAAGAAGCATACTGCGCTCCATACATACTGTGGTTTGAAATGAAGCGCAACATGACTGAAGAAGTTTCGCAGAGACGTATCGTTGGAAAACAATGGATGGACTACGCTGAGGTGGCTGCTCGTCCTTTCCTACGCTATCTACAGTATCTCACGTATGGAGGACTCGGTGAACGCGACAAACAGCTACATGTGCTTGGAAGTCTCGAGTCTTATGTTTTTGATCCAAGAAATAAAATCAACATGTACCACACGGAGACAGCACTCAATTTGCTTGGACACTGCTATGAAATGGAAGGCAACTATGAAGGGGCATTAAATTATTACGCGAAGTCGTTGAGTCTGTACCGTACGAACAATGCTGCTAACTGGCACATACAGCGTGTTCATCGTCTGATAAGTACTTAACAATGAAAATGACATTTTTTGAAAGTACAAAATACCTTAGAAAAGAATTCATTGAGATACACACGGTGTTGTCAACGTATTCTCTAAGTTAAATTTTTGTTTATTTTATGTACTATTAAACATCACATTTTCGAATATCATACTAAGTGCACGGATATTGTAAAATATTAAAATCGTACACTTTATTCTATTCCATTTGCATTAGTATGAAAACGAGCGTTCCGTGATATTGCTATAGATACTTCTAATTAAGTGTAGATTTACTTTATGTAGCTAGTTAAGGAAAACCTGTACCAATAGATTATGTGTTTTCATGCCAAGAAATAAATCATATCTGGGACTCTGTTCATTAGCTCAATATTTTCGGTCTTAAAAATACTATTCAAAGAACACGATTAACATCAAACATCAAAAGACGATACATTTGAACATAAAAAATAACGTCTCTCATGCACATAAACATATGACGTTAATGTTCTGGGCGTGACAGCTTTATCACGGAAGTGCCGAAATTAAGCTAATTTTACTCATCGTGTGTTTGATTTCGATAATTGTATTAATTAAATGATGAAATAAAACATAAACTGATCGCATGTATCATATACATATGTACATTAATTAGTAATTATATAATAAACGTTAGGATCAGACGGTAAAAAGAGCCTCAACCATAATCCCTAAATAGTATACATGTTTGTTATGTTGTAGTTTGTTCAGAGTAAAACAAAATTTAGTTGAACAATGTAAGTTTTTATAATTTTACAATAATCAAAATCGCAAAATCTTTCTCTCAGCAACATCAACCTTCCAGTTTATGTTACTTTTTATTCAAAATTTAGAAAGCATGTAAGAAATGTCAGAACATTTGTTAGCCGTAAATCCATAGAAGCATTAAAAAAGCTAACTTTATGCTTAACCGATGCACAGAGTGTTATATTTGTCCCACATGACCGCATGTGACGCTTCTCAACTAACCTGTGTATTTTCACGCGGTTTAAGACAGGAAGTACTATTTTTTTCATTTTTTGCAAACTCGGTCACATTTACACCTAAAATTTGCAAACAAATTCCTTTATGTCGAAAAACAGTGGACAAAAAAGTGAAAGTTATCGATAATCGTGATTGTTTTACCAAAAAATCTAAAAAAATCATGTGTAAGCAAAAAATACAAAGATCTCTGGTAGAAAATATTATTTTCTATGATCTTTCGTGATTTAAAATCGATATTCCAGCGAACCCAACACATATTTTCTATTTAATACGATTTAAGATTTTATCGATTACTAATGAACAAAGCGGTATTGGTAAATACATATTTTAATACCTAACGCATTAATAATTTATGGGGAAAGTACAAACAACTAAGAACGAGTATCAATCCGTACACGCTGAATAACTGAGAAGGTGGCGCGCACGAAAAGTCAATAGAAAATGTGATTGACGTCAGGACCGAGAAAAAAAGATATCCGCACAAAAGCAACGCCAGATGAGACGACCCCCATGCCCACTGCTACGATATCTCTTCTCGTCGGACAGTTACCGCAACCAGCTCTGCCGCCATATAGATGAAAACACATGGGCAATTAGTGGGCTACACGGCGACGCACTTAAAAAGTTAACAAATTACTTACACATGGATTGAATTAATCACAATTTATGTCCTTGGTAGATGTGCAAAGTAAACATAATGTGTCATTAACACAATTAATGGGATTGATTGAATTTTTTTTTATCTGTAACATATCTTTGTATAGTGTGCTTTCCATAGTCCATCTCCATCTGAATAGAGTTGTTGCATGTTCAAACAGCAAATGTTTATTTGGTTTTGGATACACAAGCACAAATACATAGACGAGATTACACGGAATGCATGCACATTAATGCTTATTAATAATAAATAACTGACCGAAATATAAATATAAGATGCAATCAAAAGAAAAACGTAAAATGGTGTTACCAGAAACTAAACCTAACTTTCACTGTAGTTAATAATAGGAAACAACCCTGCAATTAAGGGATCAATATCATGGTTTTGTGCAGGAAAATTCCCCTTAATGTCAGATTACATCTACAAAAAATGTATATATTCAGACAGTTTTATTTTGAAATAAATTTAAATTAATGTCGTGGTGTTTAAAGTAGTCTTACTATGTGGATAACTATTATTTAATGTTAGTTTTGATGGGTCGTACTAGAAATATATACTAATAGAGGTCAAACATTTGTCATTATAAAAAAAACTTGACCGATATTGAAACATGAAACGCGAATAGCGAGCTTGGCTGATTTTCATGCCATTAATGCATCGACATTCCACGATAAGGTATTCCATTAAGATACATTATAGAAAACCAATGCATTTCAAAATCCATCCATGCTTGACAATGAATATTTTTATTATATACCTGCTTTATGTTCTCAAAAAATACAAGTTGTATCAATCGGTAAAATACAACTGCACAGAAATAATTCCCGTATTATGCTACTCGCTAGTTTTCCAATCCCGTATAACCATACTAGCCGGACTACTTTAAATGACGTCACTTTGAATGCCAAAAATATAAGAGCATTCTTGGTGAATTATGAACGCTTAAACTATTTTTTTTTTAACTAAAATGATTCAAATTTGTATATAATAAATTGAATATTACGCAAGTCAATTGTTACAAGTGTTTGTATCAGTCTCGTGGCTTGCGCTATTTCGTATCACACTCGAGGCTTCGCCTCTCGTGAGATACGTCATCACACAGGCCACTCGACTGATACAAACACATGGAACAATTGACTAGAGTAATATTCCGTATGTATTATCTTATCAGTTGCCACTTGTTCTTATCTAAGAATTTTATTTTATAACAAGTAAATTTAACAACCCTCCATGGCGACTTTCTCTGGAAAAATATTGATCATCCAAAAGCACTGTCACAATAATTGAATGAATTTATTTATAGCTGCCATTTACGAAGACGATAAAATAAATAAGATCGAATCTGACAAAATTACTATTTGATGGAAGTGGTGGTGATGATGATGATGATGATTGTGATAATGGTGGTGATGGTGATAAAGATTATTGTGTTGATGGTATTGGTGTTGATAATGGAAGTGGTGATGATGATGATAAAATGTGGTGGCGGTGGTTATGATGATGGTTATGATGATGATGATGATGATGATGATGATGATGATGATGATGATGATGATGATGATGATGATGATGATGGCGATGATGATGATGATGGTGTTAAGTAAGTTGTTGCGAACTAATGTGAATCCTGTAGGAAATGGTGGGGAAACTGCTCTTACTCTTTTAAATAAGGGTAATATGCTCTTAAGGACAACGAATATAATGACTGTGCTGCCGTAGGTGATTGCATATTAAAAATGACTCTGATTATGACGATGGTATTATTGTTTAAATATGATGATGTGATGATGACAATGAGAAAAAAACAATTAAAAGAAAATCTTCGATTATATGAGCAAAAAAACACAACTTATCATTCAATAAAAGGACGGATAATTATACAATAAAATATTTATAAAAAAAATATTGAAATGACGATTCTTATGCCAAAGAGACGAGCAACAAATTAACAATGATAATCAAGTTCAGCAATGTAAAAAAATACAAATGAAATTAAATAAAATACAATCAACATGATATAAACACACATCACATAATAATGATCATTGACTAATATACGACAGGCGTTCGCACAAAGCTTTAATGCGGCCTTGTAATATAACGAACTTTTTATTTTCTGAATATCATTTTTTTGTAAAAACTGAATATTCGAATCGGATTTTCAGATTAAAATAATCTGTTGATTTTCTTATATTCAATTATTCACTTTCAACACAAATATTATAACTTTATTGACTTTACATGATTTAATGTACGTTTTTGCGTATCCAACATTTGAAATCCTGTGCGTGTATGTTATAATATGATACCTATACAAACCTTGACATTCTGAAATCAGAATTACCGGAGGTAAGTCCGATGGTACTCGTCGATTTAAATTCCTTGTCCTTATTAACACGCCTAGCCTGTTACGAAATACTTATAATGGTTTCGCTGTAAAAATGTACAAATGTATACACATTTGTAATATAAATATCTAATAATAAATCTATGTCACAATTAACTTTGCCAAAAGTTTTTCACAAAGGGAGGCTACCAATCCAGCTGCATATCGGCTTTACTCCAGACGTATTTGCCTCTCCTCAAAGAACATTTTCTCGTCGAAACCGCTGAAATTCAGGGCATTCTCAACGCCTACGTCTAGCAAAGATCTCGAGGGTTCTTTTGCGCCCTTCGTGCAGTCCAAAAACCGCATCTTTCAAGAAAAAGAGAAACGAGCCTATTTCTTTGAAAACGGGGTTTAATGCATGTGCGTGTAAAGTGTCGTCACAATACAAAGTGTCGTCTCGTATAACCATGTGCGAACTGCACACGCTTATCAGGGATGACATTCTACGCACATCCATTAAACCCCATTTCCCAGAACGAGGCCAAAATGCAATAACGTTATTTTTCTTTTTTAAACTATGACATGGTAATTGTTTTTTGGAAGGTAATCAAGGGACGTTTCTTTTCATAATGTAGTTTTGATTATGAGCACGTCCGTAAAGGATGTCCGCCTGTACCGTATCAGATCACTCTGTATACATGTATACTACAAGTCTTTTTAGTGAACAAAATCGTTTAGGCGAGACATTACATCGTGTGTGGAGTTAAACCCTTCAAAAGAACAAAACAAAATGCGTGTGTCCCTCGTGTCTCTCTGATGTGTACTAAAACCTTAACTTCCACGGATCATCTTGACTTATGTTAAACTTATATATTCGTCGAGGATCAGGTACGAATTCTGCATCTGAAGCCGAAAACGTATAAACATGTAAGCAAAGTCGAACGGAGTATAAACTCGTGTACCGCAAGAACGTAACATCTCCAAGATAGAACCGTCAACCTAATATAATATCGCTATACCTCTAACGTTTGAGCGCATAACTGGTTTAACGGGCTTAGCAAGCTCGAATCCCAGTCCGACCGCATACCTTGTACGGGGGATTTGTATTGATAAAATTATGCAGTCGCTACACCCCCCCCCCCACACACACCCTATTCCACTGATTTTAGGTAGGCATTTGTGAGAAACTGTTATGTGTTCTGGCTAACCACTTAATTAAGCTAATGTGTTCATGAAACGTGTAAGTTCGGGCAGCCGAGTGCGGACGGGCGAAAAGAAAAATCAAAACCAATCAAACATAACGCGCGCACCTTTTCGTTGGATTCTGGCAACAAGCATTCGACATCTTTGTGTCTTATGAGAAATTCGTCAAACTCCGCGTTGGTGATGACAAAGGATTCTGCCCGTCTCAGTGCATCCCGACCGGTGTTTTCGCCGTCTATAAGAGTGCACTGAAATACCTGGGGAATAGGAAAACGACATAATTAGTCTTTATTGCATCACTTGATCACATTTATTGCAAAGATTCAGAAAAAAGGAAAGTTACGATTCAGCAGCAAGTAAAGTTAATCGTGACACTTAAATACTGTATTTTTCCTAGCTTCGCAGGTGTAAACAGGAAAAGGTAGCATCAACAAAAATGCTTACTTATGTGAATGTTTTATATTAAGCAGAAACCGTATTCCTTCTTTCAGAAACCTTATTCGTCACATATGATAATCAAAGGTCTGTTTTAAAAATATACATGCATTACATTGAATTCAGTATGTTTATTTTTTTCTCTAACTATTGCGCGGAAACCTGTTTTTTTTCTATTTTTATCGATGGTGACCTAGACCTTGACCCCTACCCACCTTAAATACACAATCGCAAGCCAGGTTATAATTATATTATAAATAAAAGTTAATGGAAATACCTATGTATTTATCAAGTCTAATATTAAGCGGAAATCATATGCCTATTTTCAAATAGATAACCTAGATACCCATATACCTTTTATATAATCGGAAGCAATGTATTGAGATAGGTTATGTGTAAACATTATCGTAACTCAAGTTATCTCACATATGCTACGCTTCTTGATGCAGTGATAACAGAAACTATGGAGTGGCCTTGGACGAAGTCTAGACACATAAATAAATTTTCATAAAAATACCCCACTTCGTTATTGAGGTTTTAAGCAGAATGCCAACTTAACCCTTATGTCACCCGTTGCATGTTCTGTGCAAACCTACTGTAGCGTATTGCGATGGAATAATACCGCACACAACTCGAAGCTTTCAAAGCCCAAACATTTTTCTAATCAACAAGTACATGCTAGATCATATTGGGTCGCTCGACAACAAGACATTGCAAAATATGCATCCCCAGCAGTCGGGATATTACCGTCTTTCTTAATACAAATGTACCTATCTAAATATACATTAAAACACCAGACGAAAGTATATCAAAAGCATGGCCAAATGCGTTAATTTTACAGGAAATTTTCAGAGAATTAAACATAATGTGTTCTCAATAAATGCCACTAGGTTAAGTAACCTTCCACCTGCACGGATTTAGCTGCATGATTTCATCCACCATGTTCTCATCCTTGTTGTACGTGTTAACAACTGTATTCAATTTGAATGCCACCTGCAAAAACATAATTATAAAGACGTCCGCAAAGATTCGGGATTTTCAAACGTGTTTACAACTGTGTTCAGTTTAATGCCACCTGCACCAACATTCTAATAATAACAAACGCAAAGATTGGAGATTTTGAATGCACATTATCAATGCATGATCTTTAATCCAGCGCACAATATCATTATAACTCTACGTTTTCGGACAGTTAAAAATATATTTCGTGTCCGAAAATTAAGATACGAAAAATATCCAAAATTACAGTTGTCCGAAAATTTAGAGACAAAAATTAAGACGGACGAAAATTATAATTATATTGAAATAAAAGCGATAAATCACTGTACAATTATTTTATTGTGATTTACTCTTATTTCACTGATCAAAAATATGAATACAACTTCACATCTTTGCAAACTCTTGCCTAAAATGATATAGAACAAAAGGTAAGAACATAACAGATTCTCCTTCCTTAATAAAACGGATCAGTTTCAAATGCTGTTGGTGAATCCATTGTTGTCTACCGGAAGCATGTTTTTTTACTCAATTACGCGAATGTAATGGTCCCTCATTCTAAACATAGATGGTGACGTCACTACGTTATTGTCACCTCTGTAATAAGACGCTCCACATTCCCCTGGTTAAGGGAATTATGCTTCCGCCAAGGTAGTTCTGCGAAGGAATAAAAATGTTAATAATGGAAGAAAAATCGTTTTTATTGTGTGTTTAAAACTGAATGTTGTTTAAAGAAATGTTATTTAATAATTTTTAAATGTGATTTTGAATCTCTATTAAGACTGATAGAAATTATCAGAAGCACGATGGTCAGACCTTCTTTCGCTTTCACTTTTAACTCGTAAAAGAAGTGCTACCCACAATTCCTTTCGCGTTAGTACACAGGTCAAAAAGACCGGTGTGTACACAATGATGGTCCCTTAACCTCAGACATGCATCTGCCAGGTTTAATGACCTTAATCCGGTTGTACAAAAACAAATATGATCTAAATGTCACAAGATAAGCAAAAATATGGACGTAGTCTGTAGAATAGCGCTGTAAAATCTAATGTCCGAAAATGAATAGTCATTAATTATGGACGAAAACCCTTATGTCCGAAATTAAGAGTCACGAAAAATTATTTTTGCTAAAAAAGAGGGTGTCCGAAAACTAAGAGTGTCCGAAAAGTAGAGTAATTACCTGTAATCATACAGATCGGAGGCTTGTCAATAGCCCATGGCTTATCAGCAATATATGATCTTAAAACCTGATCACAACCATCGTACAAATCGGAGGCTAATCAACATCTAGTTGCTAATCATAAATACATGACCTAAACAACACTGTTTGACCATCTTATATAGAAAGCTTATAAATTCAGCGATTAAATGATAAATTATTATCGAAAAAGTATTATCATCGATGCATTACTTTATTATCGGCGCATAGTCTTCGCACAGATTAGAGTCTTATCCATAAATTATTAATTATCATCCGTGTATTACCTTATAATCCGCGCACAGTCTCCGCATGCTTATCCATAAATTATTGTTTATCATCAGTGTATTACCTTATAATCGGCGCACAGTCTTCGCATTCTTATCGATAAATTGGTGTTTACCATCAGCGTATTACCTTATAATCGACGCACAGTCTTCGCACGGATCGAAGGCTTATCAGATGACTTTTCTGTCCTTGCTGTCGACCGATCTTCTCATTTGCATCGGCATCGAAGCTGTCGAACGAGACAGCCAAAATGTCCAAAAACTCACCTGAAGACACATTTTACGGGAATTAGGAAAACGGGGCTTAATGCATGTGCGTAAAGTGTCGTCCCAGATAAGCTGTGAAGTCCGCACAGTCTAATAAGGGACGACACTTTCCGACTTAACTGGATTTTTGCTAAGAAGAGACTTCCCTCCAACAAAAAATACAACAAAAGCGGAGAGTGTCGTCCCTGATCAGAATGTGCGGACTGCATTAACCCCGTTTTTCTAGAGCAGTGCTCATATTTAAGAAACAGTTGCCTTTGGGATGCACATGAAGAAAATAACGGTTTAAAGTTCGTAAGACCGTCTTTCGTATAACCACGCAACAGAATATAAACCTCAGTTTATTATACTAAAACATAAAGCTAACGTTTTAGGTTGCATATATATACAAAATGTGACAAATATTAATTTCGGCACTACTACTTGCACGTTTTAATTTTATGTCATTTCAATTGAGAACCGCATTTTTAAGCTGTGGAATTTACTTTGTATTGTTTGTTGCGAGTATAACAACAAGTTTATTAAGCATATTTAAAAAAACTAGGCATGAATCATTAACTCAAAGGAACGTGATTTTACACATCGTTATCGTTATATTTGATAAAAAAATATCATTTGACAAGCAAATGTAATCGGTGTCGATAAAGATAAAGTAAGATATAAACAGACGCATTAAAAAATCGCCCAAAGATTAAAGCCAAAAATACAGATAGATTTACAGACAAACATTCAGACGCACGCACGGACGGACAGCTAAGCATTAAAACAGAACACCGCATAAACCGTTCAATAAAAAAAAATGTGTCACTTTACTTATCTGTTCACACACACGCTCTTTCTAAAGTCTCATTCTTTTACCTTACTTGTACGACACATTTTTGCGAACATGACTAAGATATAGCTCACATGATGGTGATGCACTCGATATTAGTCTAATAGCAAATTATTGTTTTGCAAAAAGAGAACAAAATGTTTCCACTAACATCAACAAAATTTTTGGGTAGGTATCGGTCGGCTGAACTTGTTTTCTTCGTTTACATTCTTAACAATTCCAAATTTAACAAGAATATGCATTGACTTGCAGAAACCATCGCTATTTAACATTATTTTGTATTTGTAATAGTCTTAATTTAGTTAGCTTCAGTTAATTTCACGTTAATTTAGTTTTTATGATCGCACGAAGCAAACATGATCGCAAAATTTAAAGTTATTTACCCGGTAGGGAATTTAGCAAAATTTACCGAAGATTCAACCTGGTATACAACAGTAAAATTACGGGTCGGCGCGTAATAAGTAGGATCGGTTGGGTAAGCGGAAACAAACAACTTGTTTATGCATTAAGGCTTACATTGCGATAAGGCCTACTATCGGAATGGTTAGAATAACTAGTTTTGGCCTAGGTTTGTTTACAAGGCCGATATGGATATTACTGTATGATAAACCGTTATTGTTTACAAGTTATTAAAGCGTGCTTCGAGTTATTTGAAAAGTACGTTAAATAGGCCATTGCTTTCAGTGCATAAAAGTTTCCATGACCGTTGTGCCTTCATTTGCATTTTTAGACAATTAGCATTTTTCGAAAAACAAAAATCAAGTTTAAACCAGTTGTGCTTTCAATATTTTACTGAATGTTATTTTACCAAACTAAATTTGATTTAGAGTATTGACTCAGATAAATTTTGAAGGGACCGTCAACCAGATTGACGAAAAAAAGAAAAGTTCTAAAATACCGTATTTTTTTTAAAATAATTAGTTTATATTCATTAAATCATCACGACACCTGTTTTAACTTTCTTAGTTATAAGAAGTTGGTAGTATTGCTACGTCGTTACCCCACCCAGTAGTTTGCATACAGTGTAAAACAAAGGCCCATTGCGAATAACTAATCATAATAAAATAATTAACTTACATTGAAAAATACAGAATGATATCTTATAAATTGATTTAATTTCATATTGTAAAACTAAATCAATGACTTTATCAACGCTAGTATAATTGTTAACTCATGCATCTCGTCGTTTCCCTTAACTGACCGTTGTTCTCAGGTTAGACTGTATTTCCTTTTTTTTGGATAAACCTTAATACTTTACCATAGTTGTGCGTTTTATATTTCACATAGTTAAGACTATTGTATTTGTACATATGAAAACGTTGATAAATCAAATGTAATTTTTACTGTACATTAATGATCGCCAAATAGTCCATTTTTATGTAAAAAAGGACATTTTTTATTTAATTATTGATTGAGTCTGTGAGACTTATTCAAACATTATGATACATGCTTGCATACATTTTGAAGATGTTTTAATTTAAAATGGCGTATTTTTTGCAGTCCGCACAGGCTAATCAGGGACGACACTTTTCGCTTTTATGGTATTTTTAGTTTGAAGGAAGTCCCTTCTTACCGAAAATCAAGTTTAAGCGGAAAGTGTCGTCCCTGATTAGCCTGTGCGGACTGCACAGGCTAATCTGGGACGACACTTTACGCACACGAATTAAGCCCAGTTTTATCAGAACAAGAAGCATATTGTTCTTGGCCGAATGATTTCTACTGATTTTTAAAGAGAAATATTAATTATTAATGCTATTCATTATATGGAATAAGCGAAGCTGATACGTTGACGACCTCATTGAAACAACTAAGGATGAAATATTGAATGAAACCAAATCATGCGAATGAAACCCGACAAGCGATTGAATTTAAATATGTAGATATATAATGATTTGCAAAATCTTATAAATGTAATACAATCGTTGACTTTGCTACCCATGGCGATAACTTAGGTTATAGTAAAAATTGATAACGCTATTTTAAAACTGTAACAGTTGTTAAAATATAGGTTACAGGAGGGCTAAACACACACTAGCTAGATATGATATTGCTAAAAACTAATACTAAATGTTGCAACGAAACTCACATTTGACCCTTTTTTGAAAAAACGTATATAAGTGACGAACTGAGATTCACATTATCTTGACGCGATAAGTAAAATTGATTACGGAATCACATGTGCATGTTAATATGTGTATTGCATATCTTCGCTTCATTGTGATGATATATTTGAAGTATGGATTCAAACGCTAAACATGTGGAAGTAGCATTGGTAATAAGCTCAATAAACAATAAACATTGTATGCGGACCGACCGATCGAGCAACAGAGAGATTATATGAGCTGCGTTCTGGGAAAACAGGGATTAATGCATATGCGTATAGTGTCGTCCCAGATTAGCAAGTGCAGACCGCACAGGCTAATCAGGTACGACACTTTCAGCTTGTATTGTATTTTTTGTGTTCAATAAGTCTCTTCTTAGCGAACATTCAGTTTAGGAGGAAATTGTAGTCCCTGACGTCTGTCTGTCGTCTGTGACGGCACTTTGCGCACCCAACAACGCGGCTCATGAGGGGGTATGATAGCACTCACCGTACTGCTCAAACCAGCGCTCCGAGATGAGACTTCCGTTACTGACGATGCTGACGCTCTCGACGCCCAGCGTTTGTTTGCAGAACTTAACCAGCTCCCCGACGAACGCTCCCTTCTTCACTATGAACGGTTCGCCACCGGAGAAGTTGATTTTCCTCATGCCTGAAACGTTTAAACAATCCGGGCCTGGTTGAAGAAAACTTGAACGGATAGTTAAGCGTATAGCCGACAACTATTTGACGATGCTGAAACAGCATCGTCCAAGGTATCATAACCATCAATTTTTTTTTCACAATGGCGACCTATGTAAAACACCGAGCCAGTCCGATTGAAATAACTCGATTTTTCAGTAACTTCCCTTTTGCATTAGCCACTGCGTAGGAGATTGCTCGTCATTGATAACATTCTCCTAGCAGAGTTGTCGTTCGTGTTTCAACATTCAACAATGGCCGCCCCGATGAGAGTCTCGATTCAAAACTTTCTTACTGCATAAATTGACTTGTTTCGCTATTTAGAAGCTGTCATTTAGAATATATATGAATTATTTATTCACTAAATCTCCGCTTATGACAACAATAGTTGGAATTCGAAGGATATATACTCAATGTGAATGAAGGACTTTCTGGATCGTAACAGCTTTACACGGCAAAACTGCATACTGGTATTTTTAGTTATCAATATAAGTCACATTGTGCTTTATAAATTGTATTCGAGCATTTTGCGACTAAATGAATGACTATGATACCCGATATCAACATTTCATCGGGGATTTGCAGATCACCAAGCTGTCCTGAAATTCAACAGTGATTTCAAACTCTTTACTGGTTCGTACTCTTTCTTAGTGTTAGTACTTTTTATCATTTTAAAGTTAAATGAACTGTGTCACAGTAAAAGAGACATTAAGGCGATTGTGGCCAGTTTGGATCTAGATCAGCCTGCAGTCGCTTGAAAGCTGTTTGCTTTAAAGCGTTTTTTTGACAATAACAAATAATTTAATTGGATACTGATTTGACTGCGCTTTTCCTGTGACCTGGCTCAAATAATAGAATTGGCATTAATCAAATTATTCATTTCGAACATTAATCAATTGTTTTTCTTGTCCCTCGGGACCAATGACTCCAGCACTTTCCTGTTCAGAGTTGAATACTGCTAAAGGCGATGCAAGGCGGCGTGAGAGATGTTGCACCTTCCATTATCGCTCGATTGTTCATTGTCGGCTCGGGTACTACATACATGTACCCCGGGTACTCTTAAGTATACTTACATGTATCCCGGGTACGGTAAATATACTAAAATGTACCCGGGAAATTTAACCCAAAATCAGTCGTTGTCGACTATTTTTTTGTAATTACACATTTATGTCAATTTTCTGTAGAATGGCCTCTATATTATCGGAACACATACTCAAAAAGCATGTTGATGCAGTGTTTTTTTTTTAAGAGAAGTGTGTTTAAGATAATCGGTTGCGCGTTTTACGACATCGGATTTTGGGCGCGAATACAACTCGGGTACAGTCTAATATGGACCGATTACAATTACGTTTATTAACCGTACCTGGGGTACATGTAAGTATACTTAGAGTACCCAGGGTACATGTAAGTATACTTAAGAGTACCCGGGGTACATGTAAGTAGTACCAGAGCCGACAATGACCAATCAAGCTCCATTATCCCTCATGAACCGACTCAAAAAACCGAGTCGGCAATATTTGACTTAATTTTTGGTTTGGTTGCTCTCGAGGGATCGAAAATTTCAGAATCTTCCTAAAAGCCCTACGGGTTTGATCCCCAGAAGCGACATTGAAAACTAGCATACTTTGTTATCTAAAGGGCTGCTAAACCTGATATACAATGATAATGTGAATTTTCTCTCACATGATGTTCATCAGTCATATTATATAAAAACTTACAGCAGTAGTAAACAACTGGACAACAATTAATGAACGCATCTTTCATTTGTCTTTGACACTTTGATTTTGACATGGCCTAGATTTAAATATGTGACTGGACTTTACCAGCACTCTTGTAACAGAGCTTAAGTTTAAATGTACCATTGAAGATCACCTAAATCCAGATTTGCTATTATAGACGTGTGGAAAGTTTTAAGGGTGTGACAGGTAAGCAAAAATTGGTCATTACCCAGAGGCCACAACTGATCTATGACTGTATTAAAACAAGAAAAATCAGTGCCTGATTTAGATTTCCTTAGATAGTTCAATAAAAAATAATTTCATAAGCCTGGTAACAGTTTAACGGTAATGCTACCAATGTGTCACACCACGGCCTTGAATTTGAAATCTAGGACATGCATGGTCATTTCTTCATGAAATCAGGACACAAAATTGTATTTTAAGTCCTTAATTGACCTGGCTATAGTTCTCAGATTATTATAAGCTAAATCAGTATATTTATATCATTATTTATGCTTTGTGTATTGTAAACATATACACAATCATGCAGTTACATGATAGCAATAAATAATATCAAAGCTACCCGTACTATAAAGGTCATTGACAAAGCCTATGGTCAAAATGTGAACACATTGAGTGTAATCGCCCTCTCGTGCCAGCAAAAACAACACGTTGACAGGTTGTCATTTTTGACAGTTCTACTTTCACTTTCATTTTGTGATATCAAACTATTAACAATTATGTGGCTGAGAAAAATATCGCAATTGCTTTTTATGCCCCCGGTAGGGTGGCCTATATCAGTTAAACTGTCAGTCAGTCAGTCAGTGTGTCAGTCTGTCTGTCTGTCCGAAAACTTTAATGGCCATAACTTTTTTAATAAGAGAACATAGCAACTTGATATTTGGCATACATGTGCATCTCATGGAGCTGCACATTTTCAGTTGTGAAAGGTGAAGGTCATCCTTCAAGGTCAAATGTCAAATATAAAGCGTCTGTCTGTCTGTCCGAAAACTTTAACATTGGCCATAACTTTTTCAATATTGGCGTGCATGCGTATTTCATTGAGCTGCACATATTGATTGGTGAAAGGTCAAGGTCAGCCTTCAAGGTCAAGGTCAAAGGTAAAATTTTGCAATATTGAAGATAGTAACTCCATATTCGGCATGCATGTGTATGTCATGGAGCTGCACATTTTGAGTGGTGAAAGGTCAATGACATCCTTCAAGGTCAAAGGTAAAATATATGGCTTCAAAGCTGCGCAGCAGGGGGCATTGTGTTTCACAAACACAGCTCTTGTTTAATATATTTTATGCACATTCCTTCAAAAAACTTACATGAATACATAATTTTCTTCGTTTATTCAATCATTCCTGACAGACTTGTGTACATATTTCGCTTGCATTTTGACGCGCGTAAGTAGGACCGCATTACCGCTTCCGAAATGTGTATTCATACTATTGCCTTCGAGGAACTTATCTGATGTTTGACGGAAAGGGCCAAAAATGTGCGAGTGTGGGTCAAGTTCCCCACAGGTACTACTTTCCCGTTCACCCAATTTTACTTCCGTACCTAACATTTTTCGTACCCAATTTTTTTTCGTTCCCATTTTTTTTTTCGTACCCAATTTGTTTTCCTCCCCAATTTTTTGTTCGTACCCAAATTTTTTTCGGTCCCAATTTTTTTGTTCCCAAATATTTTTTCGTACCCAAATTTGTTTTCATACTCAATTTTTTTTCGCAAAATTTTTGTACCAAATTTTTTTTTTCGTACCAACATACACAATTGTGGTGATTGTGGTGATGTAGATAAACTTAACTTGATGCTTTTATATCCATCCTCTCAAAAGCATCGTCACACCAGTACTGTCAGTACTTTGATTTCTTGTTTGATCAAGTTATTCGTGTGATTGGAAATGTTAAGACTTTCGTATGTGTTGATTTTGAACAAATTTGTGAGCTCGAATAGTTTGATAATACAATTTCTCTTCCAATAAATTGTGTTTGGGTCTGAAGTCAATATACAGTTTTGCGTCTTGAGCAACCGGGCCCAAAATTACCTGATCTAATACAATTGCTCTTCCAATAAATTGTGTTTAGGTCTAAAGTCAATATACAGTTTTGCCTCTTGAGCAACCGGGCCCAAAATTACCTGATTGAGAAATTGAAACGTCGTTTATATGCCTATATACTTATATTTATATATATATATATATATATATATATATATATATATATATATATATATATATATATATATATATATGAGCCTCGCTATGTAAAAAGGTTTTTTATACATACGTACAGTATCTCCCCAGATTAGCCTGTGCAATCCGCACAGGCTATTCAGGGAAGTCTCTCTAAACTGTAAGCCAGGCTATTCAGGGAAGACTCTCTTCACTTTTATTGTATTTGTCGTTTAAAGGTCGACCCTTACAGTTTAGGTGGAAAGTGTCGTCCCTGATTAGCCTGTGCGAAATATACAGGCTTATCTGGGACGACACTTTACGCACATGCATTTAACCCCCTTTTCACACAGCGAGGCATATATTTTGATGATTCATAAAATGCGGTTAAATGAGATTTAAACATTTGAATTTTCGAGGTTTAAATCTCAACAAACAAACATGCATCGCGGTAACGTTCTGAATTTCTCACATCATACAGTAACAAGAAAAGAAAACATCATACATTCATAACGAATGCACTCTTCAAGTATTATACTAGTCGATTTTAATGAATTCAATAATTTACTTCCTTTGTATTCTATGACATTTTAGATACTCCAAATAAACATCAGTATCTTGCAGATTATATTTTCTTAACTCAACAAAAGATAGCTGTATGTTCTTAAACAAGTCATTTTTGATGACGAATCGCGTGAAACAACTATTTTAATAGAACCTCAATCTGGGCAAACTGGGCTCAGCTTTAAGTGTCATTCCAGATAAGCCTGTGCAGTCCGTACAGGCTAATCCGGGACGAAACGTTCCGTTTAAAATGGATATTCATTGAGAAGAGACTTTCTTCAAACGAACAATCCAGAAGACGCTGAAAGAGTCGTCCCTGATTAGCCTGCGTGAACTGCACAGGCTAATCTGGAATGACTCTACGCACATGCGTTAAGTCCAGTTTTTGCAGAACGCCGCTCATATCAAAGTATATTGATCGACCACTCACCCGCACTTTTTAAGAGTTCTAGCCCTCTCTTCGCATCGTCAAGCGGTAACACAAATGATGTTTTCGCAGTGTGAAAACAAAATCCACACTTGTAGTTGCATTTTCGCGTGAAATGATAATTCTCGCTGAGTGGAACTATTTTTTCGGCGTATTCATCCGACGGCATGACAGTCGGCATTCTCGTCGGCAGTTTTCCAGCCGGCAGTTCGCCATTTTTCAATTTTATTCCACCGCAGCACGTGTTTTCCGTTGCACACAGATTATTATTAGGTTCTTTCAGTTTGTTATATAGCCGAACGCGATTAATCGCAAGCAAGAACGCAAAAAGCGCCGCGCAGAATATGCAAGCGGTAGCTGCATATAACTCCATCATGAAAGTAAATATTAAATAAATTTCGATGCTATGCTAGATGTTTAGCATTTTCTGAAAAGCAATATTTCGCACAACAGACCTGTTTCGGCGGCTGAATATTTACGCTAGAATGAAATCTCGCGCGTTTAATGCAACCTGGAGTTTTTCAGAAAAAGTATCGAAATTTCCGACAAACATTCTGGTCTACTTTCGTTTCCCTATATCGAAATATAAACAAATGGAGTTACAAACTATTCATAGCACGTGTTATATAGTCCTTCAGCCAAGTACCCAAAATTGAGGTGGGTCGTACCAGTAAAGGGGGCAAAACTACACATATATATCTTGGAAGATGCATGCCAGTAGCATATAAAATGGTTGATAACAGTCTGGTACTGGCAGCTTTTGGTATTTTTTCCCCTTTGAAGATGGGGCCTCAATCAGCTTTATTTTCATAAATTGTCTGGTAGAAATTTAACCGAAGTAGGGCCAATATACACTTTGACCCCCCCCCCCCCCCCGAAAAAAAAATGCTACAAAACGTATTTTAACTGATCTTGGTAGGGTAGAAGGTCCTTAAAAAACATATAAACAGTTTACCACAATCTGACCGGAAAGTTGTATTTTTCAAAATGCCCACCAGGATGGCCGCCAAGACCTATTAATGATCATAACTATGTAACTATCCAATCAAATTTGATGAATTTGGTGTCTATACCTAGGTTTTAAGGGGCAAAGAACACATTATGATCATCAGAAATTGGTTAATTTTAATTTAGTACTACACACAAATTCAACATGGCGTCGAAAATGGCCGCCATGATTGCTGCTAAAACCTATTTATGATCATAATTATGTAACTATCAACTTAAATTTGACGAATTTGGTGTCTATACCCAGGTTTATGGGGGCTAAGAACACATAAATATAATCAGACAAAGTGTAAGTTAATAATGTTACACATAAATTTAACATGACGTCCTAAATGGCCGTCAAGATGGCCGCAAAGATGGTCGTCAAACCTATAAATTGATCACAACTATGCTACTCTCCACTCAAATTTGACGATTTTGGTGTCTATACATAGGTTTCAGGGGGCAAAGTACACATTAAGATCATCAGACATTGTTTAAGTTTATTATATTACACAAATCCAACACAGCGTCCAAAATGGCCGGCAAGATGGCCGCCAGAACATATTTATGATTATAAAATATAACTATGTAACTATCCACTCAAATTTTATGAATTTGGTGTATATACCCAGGTTTCAGAGAGCAAACAATACAGATATATCACATTTATATCATCAGACAAAATGTAAGCTAATTATGTTACACAGAAATCCAACACGGCGTCCAAAATGGCCATCAACACAATACGTCCATAAAGTCCATAACTTGTTACTCAAACGTTATGGTTGTTATGTAAACTGCCATAGTTTAGGAGGTAAGAAACACTTAAATTTAATTGAGATTATCACTAAGGTGTTGAATAATCATAAAATCCAATTTACGGCATTCGGAAGATAGAATGAACCTGCACATGGCTTCATGATAGGATCAGGTTTTACTAACTTATGTAGACTTGATTTTTTACCGTTGCTGGAAATCATTGAAGATTAATTACAGCCTGAATAAGCACGGGTTCTTTCAAAAGGTTCATATGATACACTTTGCGTTCCTTTGACTATTTATTTACATAAAAGCGGAAGTAGATGGTCTTATTGTCCTGTTCGGAGTAATGCAGGATCAAGATGAGCAAAGCTGTATCCTCGCCCACCAACGTTGTGGTGCTACGACGGGATCGTAATACTGTATTTAACAATTTGAACGTCTGCATCCCCTGAAGACAGAACAACATAGCATCCCATTTTAATCAGGGTTGTGCTGATCGGAGCAATCATGCCGGCCTTGTTTCTGTCACGAAAAAAAAGTATTTCTTATTTTCATGAGCATTCTGTTTCTTTGCTGAAACGCGCAATATGATTCACATTTCCGGTGCGTTTTGTCTTTGTTATAATCACCGTCTTCGTAGCCATCGAACCCCACTGTCGCTTGTCCGTACTATCTTTCACTGAATCTGCATAAGACTCGGCTATTGCGTTATATGCGTCGCCCTTCTCTATGGTTAACGATGCAGCAAAGTGCCACCACCATGCATCTGTTTCATGAATACAGTTCTTCACAGCCTCACATGATGTGTCTACAGCATACTCTCAAATTGCCTGAGCGATCTGAGGCTTATCTGCTGTACAAAGTATGTTCTTGGCTTCAAAGAATGCAGCAGGATGGGAGCTCAGCTCAGGCAATACGATTGCAAGGGAAGGATCTCCATATTTTGACATCACCAGAAAACGCTGTAACAGAAGATCATGATCAAAAGCACTGTCAGAAGCGATCTTAACAGCCAAGCTATTCCAAAGATATTTGGCTCTGTATTTTCTCTTGAATTTATAAGCAAAGACCGACTTTCCTATGATATCTCTTATGATCATTTTCCCAACCGCCTCAATTGCATGAACTTTCACGTGTAACCCAGTCACTATCCCATCGACCATGTTTCTGAGAGTAGGGTCTGCTGTGTTTGATGATCAGGTTGTAATCTGTGTCTGAATTTTCTCTAGATCAGAAGAATCCCATTTGATGCACGCTTCAGTTGAGTCTTTGTGTTGTGGACTTGTAGTATAGGTCAGGTCTATGAAATCTTGCATTGCACTGTTGTGCTCGGATGTTGCAGATAGGGCCCAAGGGGTTTGCATTTCCCCAGTCATTCCACTGCCGCGAGTTAGACCACATGTGCTCTATAACAACATCATCGATGTTTGCTCAATAACAATATCAAGTCCTAGCCCAGCCCAGCACTGATGGCTCCTACAAACAACGTGAAAACCAATACCGAACTTTCGATAAACGTCCGGGTGCGTTTCCTCTAGGTTGATTATTTGCTGCAGATATATGTAGTAATACTCAGATTGCAGATAAAACCAACACCCAGTACGATATGCTTTAATCAACAACCTTAAATTGTTAATCATAAGCTAATACTTTAGCCATACTATGCTTGACTACTTTGAGGTCTGGGCAATTTCATGTTTCTACTTCTCTGTAGCCCTCTCGAGTTTGATCAAAATCGCATAACATATCATCTGCTAGCTTCGTTTTGCCCCTCAAAAAGGAAGGGTACAAATCCTTGGCATGATCCAGCAGCATCTGAATGTCTGGATCATCCTTGGTCATTTCGGCTGAAAGCTGGCTGTGTATGCACTTTACAACAAGAAGATGGTCCCGTGAAGCCCTCTGGACAGCTTTTCGTATCACAATGTGCACAATTGAATTTCTCAATAGACAGCCTCAAGTATGTTTTTGAGAGCGGTTTCTTCCCCCCTCCCCCCCCCCCCGCAAGTTCATACGTTTATGAAACATCCCAAATTTTGAACAACATTTTCAACTACTTTGTGGCGCATCAATGATGATTTCGGCAGCTTTCCAATACAAGGGATAGTCAAACGTAACAATGATGTGAAGGTTGTGGCAAGGTTGCAAACTAAGACTAATGTTGACAGAATGCACGCTTTGTCCCCATTGAACGTATTAATCATAGGCAAGAATTTGACTGAAAACAGCTCAGGGTACTAGATTTGCTGATGCAAGATGCGCACCATTCACTGCCAATTCAGTGTTGCCTGAAGCTGAAAATATCGATCCTCTTGTCAAAATCTAGAAATTGCCAAACTATGGCGTTTCACATAACAAGCATCACGTCAAAAGTAATGGACTTGCCGTCCTTTGTATTGTGTCATTGGACGCCATGTGAGATTTCTGTGTAACATAATAAACTTAAACTATGTCTGACAATCGAAATGGACGCCATGTTGGATTTGTGTGTAATATAGTAAACTTAAACAATTTCTGATTATCTTAATGTGTTATTTGCCCCTTGAAACCTATGTATATCCACCAAAATAATCAAATTTGAGTGGATATTTACATAGTTATGATCATTAATATGTTTTGGTGGTCATCTTGGCGGCCATTTTAGACACCATGTTGGATTTGGGTGTACTATTGTTAACTTAAACAATGTCTGATGATCTTTATGTGTTCTTTGCCCCTTTAAACGTAGGTATAGACACCAAACCCATTTAAGTTGAGTGGATAGTTACATAGTTTTGATCATTAATAGGTTTTGGTGGATATCTTGACGGCCATTTTGTACGCCCTTTTAAATTTGGGTGTAATATAATAAACCTATACAATGTATGATGATCTTAATGTGTCCTTGGCCCCTTGAAGCCCATATATAGCCATCAAAATAATCAAATTTGAGTGGATATTTACATAGTTATGATCATTTATAGGTTTTTGCGGCCATCTTGGCGGCCATTTTTGACGCCATGTTGGATTTGTGAGTACTATTGTACACTTAAACAATGTCTGATGATCTTTATGTGGTATATGCCCCTTGAAACTTAGGAATATACACCAAATTCATCATATTGTATTGTATAGTTAAAAGTTGTGAACATTAATAGGAATTGGCGGCCATCTTTGCGGCCATCTTGAAAAAAACTTTCCGGGGGTCCGATTGTGGTAAACGTTTGATATGTTTTTAAGAAGCTTCTACCCTACCAGGTTCAGTATAAATACCTTTTGTAGCAATTTTTTGGTGGTTGGAGTTTTTTTTTCATATATTGACCCTACTAATATGGAGGCTCGCTAGTTTTTAGGAATTTTTCTTGCACTCTCATTACTATTCATAGATATGCAAATGTATTAATTTTGCATTTTTCAACTGCAGATCATAATAGGAATTATTCATAATCTTCATTTTTACACCAAATCTTTTTGTCTAGAACCAGTTTTTAAGAAATATTTGATAATTAAACTAGCTAAACTAGCTAGTTAGTCAAAGCATGACGGTTGCCATAGAAACAGCTCAATAATAACTTATAGCTGCCCAACTCAGATTGTTATAACACATTGTGTTTCTTTATATTTAGTGTACAATCAAGTAAGATAGGTGGTGTTTTTGGTACACCCCAACCCATCTGGCTGATAGACTAATGTGTCGTATAAAAAATTGCTTACTGATAAGTAGATAACATAACTGTACGCTATATAAACTAATCTTTAATGTATATATTTGCTTCACTATTGCGTTTTTATTGATTGATACTAAACTAATTGTGCTTTTTGTGTGATCAAATTACAACACTTAGTGTCTTCTAATCAAATTATATACCGCCTTTTAAAAGTGCCCTTATGCAAACAGTATAATTGTACTACCCAAACATCACCCTTATTATGAACGCATATATCCAAACTCTGTTAGCATAGTCTTCAAGCAGTTCTTTCTCAAAAAAGTGTTTATCTATCCAACAATCTTCATCTACTAGCCCATATACATCCCATATTGATTCCATATCTATCCCATATCCATCCCATATCCATTACATATCTATCCCATATCCATCCTATATCCAAATTAGTTTTGTTTATTTTCGAAACGTCCAAACTACGTTAATTGCCTGCCCGAACATTATCCATCCAAACAGTATTCAACAATAATTTCAAAACAACATTCACCTCTTATATATATAAAAAATCATTTAACATAGAGTTACTATTTTACTTTTTCAATATATAGTTGTTAATATTTAATGGAACATTAGGCAATTATATACCTTATGCAATATATGTCATTTGACATTAATTTCACAACATTTAATATATAACACAACACAATTTTCATAGAAATCTAGTCCCACGTGTAAATGATGAAAAACGATGTCATTAGAATATAAAAAAACATTAGCCACATTAATGAACAAACGTTCTCAATTGTGGACTTATAATAAATGATTTGCTCTTTTTGCAGTCAAACCAAACAAAGTTTGGACGACTCGCAATCCGATACGTAGGAAACATCGAGCTATCTGCTATGTACAGGCACAGCACATAGTGAGCATTAGGAAGATAGTTCATATTATACTCAGATGTTCGAGGTACTGAATTTCCATACATTGTATAAATCTTTTAAAGTTGCGTATTTATGTTACTGTTAGTTGTGTGGATATAAAACCATGGGAATCTGCATCCTGCAAATTAACACTACATACGTACACTGTGAGCATTGAAAAGTGCCTTTTTTAAGCAGAAATTGTAATTTGATAAATATTACTCAACTGAGTTATTTAAATGCAATTACATTGAATTGCTATTTTCTGTTGTTGTTGTTTGTTTTGTTTTTTGTTTTGTTTTTGTTTTTTTATTTGGGGGGGGGGGGGGCTAAACTGAATACAGATACACAGAGACATGTTATTTCGTTTTTGTTTAACTCGTGTGCTTTGTGATACATTCTGGGTCAAATGTGTTGCTCGGAGGAGCAAACCATTACATCGATTTTAACCGATTTAAAAGCTTTATATTGATCGTTCCTATGCGAAGATACACACTTTTATCTTTTTATACATTCAATTTACATGGCAAAACTGTAACGTGCGACCTTTGGAACTCGACTTCATCTGCCTATTCTCCCATCTAGCACATTTAAATACTATGTTTGTGTTTGATTGTTAAAAAATATGACATGTCATCCCGTCTAGAGTTCAATGAATGATCAAGAGGGTACGGATGATGAAGCTACATAAACAGTGAGTTATCCAGCGACATATGAACAATAGAAATACAAGATAATGCGCATGTGTAAGAATGGATGAGAAATCATCATAGGTAATAAGTACAGTTTTCTTGACGATATGAGGTATTTCGGATACGCATCATAAACATACGGTTACTATACATGTATATTTTATATGTTTTAAGATGATATCCCTTAATGAAGGACGTGTTTTTACCAGGGATATACAATTTGATAAAGTCGTTTATTTAAGGTGTTTACGGACTTGTGTTTACGGACTAAATACGAGGTACGAAAGTACACTTGTTTTCATAGAAGTTCTATCACGATGTAAGTTGGATATTTATTCAGGTGGGCGCCGCCATCTTGAAAATGAACGCATATACATGCTTTTAGTGCAGGCAAATATTCAGACACGCCCCACGATAAGCACAATATGTATACTCTTTAAATAAAACTGGATATAGAGCGGAACAAAACGGAGTGGTCTTGGGGAGAAAAGCTGTAAGTAGAAACCCCAAGTTGTTTAAAAGCGCAAGTGAGAGTCAGTAATTACAGCAAATGAGATAACCCGGCTGGAACACCGTAATACGACCGATTATTTATCCATAATTAAAAGGCTCTTAATTTCATCTGACGATATTCCCGAACATAAAAACACCATCTAGGTTAATGAGTCAAAGAGGAAATCATTGATTGTGATACCTTGTTGGGACGTCATATTTTGTAGAACAGTTGCTTAACAGTATGCTATCGACAGGCCTTCAGATAACTCGTGCGACTGTATCGTACACGAGATTATACTAAACCATATCCAAATTAAATATATTCGAATTCGCAAAAATATCAAATTGTTGTTGGAATATAATACCATTTACACATATGAAGTTCGTATGCAACATAATACGTGTATACAGTATATGATTGTAATATAATGAAATTTGGAATAGTTCTTAATACTGATAATAACGAAGAAAAACATCAAATAAAAATGTATCTGTCCTAAGGATTGAACCCGGTACCTCCAGGAGCAAAACCTAACTCTTAAACACCACACAATTGATCTTTTTTAGTTGACGTCTTATAAAGCTAAGAAACGTGTTTGCTTAATTAACGAATAAAACCGTTACAAACGCATTATAATGTTTACCATTAAAGATTATCAATAAACGAGAGCGTATTGTTCACATTACTCATAGCAAGGAATGTAATTATGTTTTGTTTGAATATAAATCATACATTCTGTTTTGAATGTATGACCTATTTTGAAAATACTCATCTTTTTTCAAACTGTGAACAATTCCCTTTAAATATACCAACTTATAACAGAGCTTCATTAAATCTTAACGCCAAATCGTTTCTTATAGATCATTGAAGATTGTAACAAGATATGTAATCCATTTATTTATAGGCGCATTTCGAATGTGGAATACCTGAGTTTTAAAGTTGCGAATATCATATTTCAGGTTTTAATTTTTGCTTTATCATGTCATCCATTTGATATGAATTTCAAACTCAGTGATTGTCCTTCATTGTCATTGAAGACATCGATTGAAAAACATAACAGTTGAAGAGCATGTAACTTTACAGCGGACTTTTAACAGCGAAACAAGTGTGAGTTCTCCAAGCATTTTATTATTTTATCATCTTTTCTTAATTGTAAAAGCTTTAAAATTGAGGTTCAACATGGCATTTAATAATATATTATCATTAATTTAAATTATACAAGGTCATTTGTGTTAGTTATTGAAGGTTTGATTATTTTATTGATTGAAATTTATAAAACTAATGTATTAAGTTAATACTTATTTTTACTCGATTTTGATCTAAATTACAACTTGATTCATTCATATATTTAAAGGGGCCTTTTCACAGATTTTGGCATTTTTTTAACTTATTCATTAAATGCTTTATATTGATAAATGTAAACATTGGATCGTAAAAGCTCCAGTAAAAATCAAGAAAAAAAATAAAAAAAGGAAAAGAACATTGCCCGGAGCAGGTTTCGAACCAGTGACCCCTGGAGTCCTGCCAGAGTCCTGAAGTAAAAACGCTTTAGCTTACTGAGCTATTCCGCCGAGTACACAAGCATGACGTATTTTATACCTTATATAAGCAATCTTCGTAGTTTCACAAAATTTGACGACAAAAACAGAACTCTCCAAATTATTCAATCGTTTCGCGTTGCAACGCTTTATAATTTTTAGGTTTTAAAATCGTCAAAAGATGCATATAATGGCTATATTAGAGCATGGTTAATGTTCAGTATTACTGTTTCCTCACAAATATCATAACTGAAACGAAAACTTACGAATCTGAAACAATTTTTTTCAATTTTGTCAATTTACCAAAGCGTGAAAAGATCCCTTTAAAATAATATTTATTCTTCCTCCTTCGAAATACAATACTTAAATGCTCACAATTTCATAGCTATTTTTTAATAGAATTAACATGCTTTACTATTCGCTAAAACAACAAATACACAAGCAGAATAAGGTATCAAAATTCAACTAAGCTGACATCTTAAAGCGACGACAATATCATTCGACGGAAAACACAAGCATGTACTAAATGTCATATTGGGCACCGATTAAATACCGAATACACCGTACGAAGGTTCGATACACAATTTCAAATATAAATCAAAGCGCTGAAGGCACTGACGTTGTTCGCTATTGCATAAACTTAGACGCAACTCAGTTTTCAAAAGTATGTTATAGCTTTTTATATTACAGGTTTGAAATGAACACAACACATTCTAATTTATAAAGAGTGTGTCTTAAAGCACAGGTCGAGATGTGTGTGCACTGTATATCCTCATATTTATGTTATAAAGATAACTTAGACAAAATAACAACAATATGTCTCTTTTTTTCGCAATTTCTTCATATTTTTGGTTGCCTTGCTTAAGAATAACAAGCCTAGAATCATGCAAATGTTGTGTTATATGTATCTAATACTATCTAATTTTCTTTTAATTATTGAGCAACCGTTTTGCCGACATGACAAACTTTAAATGCATCATGTCTTGTTGTGAGCCGGAATTGAAAAAGCTGGTGCCCTGCTTTTTAACCCAACTGTAACCAACTTTTGATATTGAGTTTCCTGGGCTTAAATCTACTGGCCCCACGCTAACAGGCAACCACTAAACCTGTAAGTTATTCATGATGTTAGATCTGACAGTGTATTGAACTCATTCAATGTGCAAGTCTGAAGACATTAAAGGGACCTTTTCACGTTTTGGTAAATTGAAAAAAATAAACGATTTGATAATTTGGAGAGTTCTGTTGTTGTCGTTATATTTGTTTCATAAAACCATGATTGCTTATATAAAGTATAAAATACATCTCTCATTGTATGAGCAAGGATGGCCGAGTTGTCTAACCGATAGACTTTTATTCCAGGGGTAAGTGGTTCGAGCCCGGTTGAGGGGTAACTTTTTGTGTTTCTTTAATTTTATTCTTGTCTTTTTTTAATGGAGCTTTTAAGATCCAATGTCAACGTGTATCAATATTAAGCATTTAATTACAAACTGTGAAAAGGTCCATTTAAGATGCTTACTAAAAATGCCACAAGGTAAACATTTAGAACTCATTGGCTGTTTATTTGATTTATTAATAAAAGTGATTTTGTTTATTAACTTTGTCAGCGAGGTTACTTTGAAGTTATAATCACTTTTATCTTTTTTTAATCATTTATAAAAAATATAATTTTAGCTTCATTTTGGGAAAACAGGGCTTAATGCATATGCATTAATTGTCATCCCAGTACCAGAGTCTCTCTTTAAACGAAAACCACATTACAATCTGAAAGTGTCGTCCTTGCTTAGCTTGTGCGCATTGCACAGGCAAATCAGTGTGCACAGGCTAATCCTTTTTGACATGCATTAAACCCCGTTTTCCATGAAAGCAGCCAATATGTACAAATTTCAATGAAAAACTGGCCAATGTCGTCGCACAAGCTGTTAAAAACTAGACTGGCTAATGTCGTCGCACAAGCTGTAAAACACGATTGACTGCATACACACACTGGCTGTCTGCAGTGTACCAGTGGTGAAGTATAAACAGGCAGATGTGGTGGTTATCGTTTCTAGCGTAGTTAAGAGCAGACTGACTTTAAAAACTCCTTTACATTAGTTGTCCGCTAAGGCGAACAACTAAAAACGTTTCATTGACAGCCGTTCAAAATTTAGTTGACGTAGAAGACCAAGAGAGGTGGACAAAGTAAGTGACTTACATTTATTTTACAAAAACAACAGACTGTTGCATGCAAGATTAATTACATCTAACCTTTAGAAAACCTGTAATAATTTTTGTCACAGAAAAGAAACAGAAATGTGTACTTCTATTGGTTTATGTGTGTACATTATTGCTGATAAAAAATAAACAAAAATAGATGTCCCACGTTAATTGGATACATTCATTACGCTTGGACGCTTGTAGATAGATGTGCTCTATTAATGAAAAAGGCAACATGCCCATCATTTAAATTTAGAACACATGACTAAGAAATATATAACCGGTTGATGGTGGGGCATGTTACGTAATGTTATATATCAGCACACACATATGGTAACTTAACGATACAACAAGATGTAGTTTTGTTATAACAAACGTCTGAAAGCAATGGAAGGAATCAAGACTTTATTTGTCTAAGGCCATAGTCTTCTGAATCTTTCGACAAAATTATACCTAAATGGCATTACATTTTATTTTTAAAAAGTGTCGATTTAAGTATGAACAGCATATTTTAAACATATTTCAAATATATAATAAAATATGTTATATGCTCCAAAAAGGATGATCGGAATAAACACAAAATATGAGAAAATACACAAATGTATATGAAATCAAGGATCTAAAATTTTTTTAATTTTATTTGTAGGATGTGAATTGTATATTGCTTATGAGATAGCCAAAATAAAGAAACACTTACGTACGTATGACTAAGTGTTGTTTTTTTCCAGATACATTTACATACCAGGTCCATTGTTCAATATTATGCTACATATATTATTTTATTACAGCAGGCGTATACAATGGCGGAACTGGAGTCGAAATCCTCCGCATTTTTATTAGTAACAGGTCCACGCAGCTCTGCAGTAAGTGCATGATTTTTATTTGTGGTTTTATTAAATTTAAATAGTACACTTGTGTTTTTAATATATGTATGAAAAAGGTAATGGCCTTCGGTGTTCAAAAGAAAACGTCATGATATATCGTGCATTCGACCCAAATCTTGTTAAGAATAAACTAGGGGCAAAAAAAGACTTACGTGTTAAACATTTTAAAGAATTAATCATATGCAAAATAACATGAATATTAGTATGCAGCATAAGCAACAATTGAGAAGCAACTAAAAAGATATTTGTTAATATTAAAGTATTGTGCAGGGTGATGTTAAATACTGTTAATCATGGATATATAATGTATCCTTGGCTAGGCGATGAAATCCCGAAAACGCAATTATTTTCGTACATCGCATGGTTTGTTTTTGTATATAAAAATTGACATCTCTCTATAAAAAAGGAGGTTTAATGTATACGGGTAAAGTAACGTTCAAGATTAGCCTGTGCAGTCCGCAAAACAATATAAAAAAGCGGAAATATTCGTCCCTGATTAGCCTGTGCGGACTATTTTCACACCATTTTGCTCCTATATACTTTTTCTGACAGTCAAGCGACGTTTGCTCGGATTCAGTCAAAATCAGTGACGACTTTCTAAAGAGCCATGTTAATCCCGATCGTTATCATTCATTTGATGACGTGAGGTCAGCCATAAGGCAGCAAGGGGTGAAAACATGCAACGTTATTTTCGGTTAGTTAAATGATTTTTGTTTTGGTTTTTAATATTGTATTCTCGAAGCATCATTTTATACTCAAGTACCGAAATAGAGAAATCATATGTATTTTCAGACAATGTGTAAGTGATCAAGTAAGGAGTACGAAAGAAATGGGATGAAAGAAGAGGTTTTTTCACAAACCTATTAAAAAAAGGAAATCAGGGCAAATGCGAACACAAAATGTTAAACCAAAATCTATTTGTTTTATGTATATTATCCGAAAACGTTAGAAATTGTTTTCTTAATGTTTTCCTATATTTTTTGTTTAAAGCAATCATTTCTTCAATACTAAGTTTATTTTACTGATTTAATAAATTTGCGTTATCACCGATGTTCATGTGGTCGCTTTTCTTCTGTTAGTATTTAACAAAAATTCGTCGCCATTATAAAATTCGTAGATCGGAGCTGTAACTGTAAAATTAGGTGACATGGTTTGATGTGCTGTAGGTAAATGATGTGAAGTGATCAGGATAAATTAATAAATTGTGCAATAACTGTTTTTCAAACGTCAGAATCTTGTTATCAAATGTGATACCTCGTGAAGAAATAAGCGATAATATTCTTTATTTTTATACAATGATTCGGCTGGTTCACTTTTTGTTGGTATTTCCAGACTGTGAATAATTCTAAATTTGTGGAAAAAAAATGTTTGCCTTATTTAAGCAGTTATATTAATAGCGATCGTGTCATAAACTCGAAGATTAAGGACGATCTACATAATAACTCAATTATATTATGTTTATATGATTGAAATCTAAAATGTGTACATAGACGGTTGTGGAAAAAATTGGGTCAAAATGCAACATCATTATTAAATATTACTGCATACCATATGTTGTAACTGATATGTAATCAATATGTGATGTAATTATTGTCTTGGCTAACAGATCTTTTCCAAAGGCCGCCTTGTTAGAAATACTAAATCTCCAGTTTAATTGTGTGAAATTGTGTGAAAACCAGTTTGAAGAATAATCACTAGGCGTGTTATAATTTAACAAAGCCTGCATGTTCTTGTGCAACATAAGTATCCGTTTGTGTTGAAGCAATTGACTATACCATCAGCAATGAGACAAGTGGCAGCAAAACATTTGGTGGAAAAAGTCTACATGACTTATCGGTTGTAAATCCATATCAAAAGGTAAATTATTACTTCTCTTAATCTAAATATTAATTGTGGTTATTTTGAGTTCGCTTAGATGTCGGTTTACTAACCCTGTCGGTAAATATGTTTTCATTGTAGAGATGCATATTATTTTCAAACAATAAAAGTGTTTCTGCTCAGTTTGGCGTGCTCTTACGATTTGGGGAAGTGGAACCAGATAGCCCAAAGGAAACACCAGTAGCAAATGGTGACACACAATAAAACGTAGCGATCCTGTCAGGACAGTGAACGTACCTACAACTTTGACTGCCACTGTTAAAACTAAATAAACTAATTTATAATTTCATAGGTGATAACTGCAATCGGTGAAACAATTGACCCAATGAGAGGAGAGAATAAAACCATTAATGCATTTGGCTTCGGAGACAATGAAGTCAAAGACAAACGTATATTTCCGCTTAGTCAGGTATGAAAGCAAAAAACTCTACGGATATGATATAAAAATAAGTTTTCTACTTCTACTACAACACCCATACTAGTACTACTACTACTACTACTACTACTACTACTACTACTACTACTACTACTACTACTACTACTACTACTACTACTACTACTACTACTACTACTACTACTACTACTACTACTACTACTACTACTACTACTACTACTACTACTACTACTACTACTACTACTACTACTACTACTACTACTACTACTACTATTACTACTACTACTACTACTACTACTACTTCTACTAGACGACGATTTGTATCAGTCAACTTTCGTTTAAAGCAGAACACACATATTTTTGATCCATATACACAAAGCGCTTTGAATGTAAAAATAATTTAAATGAGAACATTATTAAGTTTCCGCAGATTTGTATTGCCTAACAACATATTGTTTTTAAATTAACAGGAACCTTGTTCTTCATTTTACGACATTCTGTGTGCTTATAAAACTAAAACAAAAGATATCAAGTTCGGTGGTCCCACAAGCTTCGTGCCCGTTTTAGAAGAGGCAATACGCATAGTAAAGGAAACGGGCAAGGTGTGAAACCTCAGATTTATTGACATTTATGCTTGTTTTGTTTTTTAATTATCTAAAATTTAGACAACTTTTCATTTAATTTTCTGTTTTACTTTGGCATTTTGTAATCGTATGATACAGGTTTAAATATCGATAATTCCTTTGCAGTAATCGAAATTCGAAAATAAAATAATTTGATTTTACTGGGGTCTCTTTGGGAATTCTCAATCATGTTTGTGTTACAACTCTTAGATTGTAAATCAAATACGTAAGTTACTTCATTTAGTTAAAGCCAATCAGTTGTTTCGTTTAAAATCTTCTAATTTCAGTACCACATACTTATAATAGTTGCCGACGGTCAAGTCACCGAAGAGCACAGCAGTCTCAAGGCAATCATCGAAGCCTCTGACTATGCCCTCTCTATTGTGGTAATAGGCGTAGGAGACGGGCCATGGGAACTTATGGAAGAATGGGATGACTTGGAGAATTTCAACAACAAAGTAGCTGAACAAGGATTATCTAACAGGAGATTTGACAATTTTCAGTTTGTGAATTACCACAAAATCACAAACAAGGCGAAGAATCCCGATATTGCACTAGCACTCGCCGCGCTAATGGAAATTCCTGATCAGTATAAATTTATCAAGGAAAACATATTAGTTAATGTTTAATGTATATCAAGGAACACACATTGGTAAAATATTGGTAAATGTTTATAAAAAAACACGAAAATTTTTCAAGGAAAAAAAAATGTGATTGTTAAATACACAACAAGCAAAACATAGTGCTTAATGTTTCATACACAGAAAAAAAGTTTATGAAGGAAAGCCTTTTGGTAAATTTTAATACACAGCAACAAAATTTAGCAAGAAAAACTTTTTGTTTCATGTTTAATGGAGGAATACATATGAGTGAATGGTAAATGCTCAGCATTAAAGTTTTTCAAGGAAACACTATGGGGCTAAATTTTAGCGAACATCAACAAAGTTTATCAAGAAATTCCTCTTGGTTAATGTTTAATGCACAGTAACAATTTTTTTTAACAAACACCTATTGGTTAATGTGTAATACACAGAGCCGCTGTTTATAAAGGGAAACTTGTTGGTTAATCTTTAATGCGCAGCAACAAAGATTATCAAGGAGAACCAATTGATAAATGTTGAATGCACAGCAACGCATAAGTGCGAGTTTACAAGTTTATTGACTTGTTTAGCAAAATTGAAAATAAGACATGTCTCAAATATCATGACATCTTGTAAAGTTATACGTTGTTTTATGGCTGTGATATACATATGCAAAGTTTTACTTTCAGTTATTTTTTCACATATTGTTTCATCTACTCGTCATCGTTTCTGCGTGTACGGAGTTATATATATAACTATTTGTTAAGTTATTGGTCGTTGTTATTTTTGCAGGAATATTCATACCGTTTGTTTATGCGCATGTATAATGTTATAATGCATACACTTACAAAGTTGTATACTTTAATACAAACATAACATATCATGTACCTTAAACGAAGCAGTTCGTTGTACTATTGTGCATCTCAGACTTCTTCCATGTAGATTGCTCGGATTTTAGCGCAAGGTACATGTATTTCCTGTTAAAGTTATATTGTTATTCAATGACACAACTGAATAATGGTAATCCTATGCAATGTTCAATGTGGATAATGGCTTACATTCTCACCTGCAAACAGATGTATTTAAAAAGTGAAGGAAGTTCATTTTGACATTTTATTTCACGATATGTTTGTTTTTGTAATTTTGGTAGTCCATCATTTGGGGCCATTTAATTATAAAGAATCCATTCATGCTGTTTTTTGTTCTTTCAGCTTTGACATTTAGTGAAGGGCACGTTTTTTTATCATTCTCAACGCATCAAATTGTTTGATAGTTCCTATACACATGTTTTACCGTTGATACATCGATACACATCATGATCAATATGCCCATCTGCGTACTACCTTGCCGTAACGATACGAGCATCTTCCGTTATAATTAAATATCGGTCGATGCCCATATAGTTGATGACAGGAATGGTATCCCATTCATTATTTTCTTTTTCAGAACTTGATTATATTTCAAAACTAACACCGCTGAATTAAAACATGCACACTATCACCCACGTAACTGCGAACCAAAAATACTAGATAATTTATTGGCAGCTGTTTAAACCTTAAAGTCTGACAGTTTAGGTATGAACAAGTCTCTAAATGGAAAATAATTTGTTAAAGATGTCCACGTGGAATGGATTCAAGGCAATGAGCGAATGATTCGACTATGAATACGGCTCGTGTCACACGGTCGTCAGTCACATAGATGTGTTCCATTGACACAGTTTGGCTTTTCGAACATTCTATGAAAAACAAACAGGAGCCGTCTTTCCTACGACACATTAACAGCTTTAAATCTGCCGGTTGTTATCACCTCACTTAACAACACAATTTCTGTTTAAAGAAACAAATTAAATGTGGAGATATAATTGTGTTAGAGTAGGAAAATAATTAGTATAATGGTGTTTGTTCTTTATTAAATTTTGCTCATTAAAACAACTTCAGTCATTTTGGCATTCCTTTAAACAATTATTTTAATGAATGTGTGTAATTGAGCACCAAGTAATAAACAAGACCGAAAATTACCAATTCACGACGCGGATTTTCCAGTATGAAGATTTAAAGTCTGGAATGTTCCCAATTGCAGGATTTTTGCGCTACTATTCCCCAATTACCGGTACCGGTACTTTTCCCAATTGTAAAATCAATTAGCAATAAGCAAGACATTGGGATCAATTGGATAACCTCTATAAAACGTTCCATGCAAAGAAATTGTTTAATACTTTGTTTTATTAACAAACATATATATCAGAGGGGATATTCTCGTGACGATAAAGATGGCGATGTCCGTGCCGAAACATGTATTTTTTGCTGTTTATACCTTATATCAGGTTTAATATGTAGTGTTTCGTGTTTAAATAATGGGATTTGCATACAAGGTCATGGAAGGTCACTTTAAGCTATTTTTATATTATAACATACATTGTATGTGTTTGTTTATGTTCATAGTGTTATAGACTTCAGTATTGAGTAGACATTTATACTTTTGTTAGTACGTTTTTATTTTAGGATGGAAACTGAAACTCGTACTGTCCTCGATTGTTAATGTACATTGCTTATTAAATACGTGTTATGATAAGAAGTATGGAAACGTGAATGAAAGTTAATTAATTATAAAGAGTTTAGCAACTCAATCTCATGCTATGTGCTACTGGAAAGTTTTTACGTCATACATACATAGGATTGCGTGAAATACAGTTGGTTTTTTTCTCTGTGAATGCGGCTTAAACAGGAGCAAAAACACATACACACACAAAACGGAAAGAGAGGAATGCTTGTAAAACAGACCAAATGACATGTCAAAGAATTTTATGGAACTAGTGCATTGTAGTTTCGCATAAGCGAATAAGGTTATAACGGTTTTTGTTATAGTTCCACATCCTACTTATAATTTCGGACTGTCAAGTATCCGAGGTCAAGAGAACGAAAGACGCAACTGTTAGAGTATCTCAATACGCTCTGTCCATTGTCGTAGTTGGTATTGGGGATGACCCACGGACATTGATGGAAGAATTGGAATCTATTGGAAATCGTGAGGATATAGTGTTTGATAACTTGAAATTTGTGAATTAACAACACATAATGAATGAAGCAGCGAATCCAGATGTTGAAGTGGCAGAGGTGAGACGGGTTAAAATACAAAGCCAACGGCGTTTCGTGAATGATATGGGTTATCTTGAGGATTAGACAAAAAGAGAGATTTAATGATAAAGAAATTAATGAAACGAAATAGGACATGGTATTGCTAGTGATTACTTATTACATTCCAATATAGACGTTAGCGTGTGTGTTTTTTTAAGGGTCTAGTGCAAATGGTACGTGTCAAACTTTCGGCAATAAGTCTCTTGCCAACCAGAATTAAACACCATATTTTAATATTTCTCTCCTGCTGGGGTAGCACAACTCGTACGTTGCTATATTTTGACACGTTTTTGATGCCGGTTTCAAGTTTTGATATATTCTTTACAACTTTTGGAAAACATGAAATATATCACTGACTGGTATGCATACGTGGAGTCCCTTGAAGGACGCGTTTTAATACCGAGGATATACAATTAAATCAAATAGTTAATACAGCTTTAACGGACATGTTAACAAAATGCCGAACAAGCATTAGACAACAATACAAGCTAATACAGTGTACTTTTCTTCATAACATAACTATACAAATGTTATTTTTACATTTATTGTGTGAAAGAAAGGCCAAAGTATTTTAATCAGGTGGGCGCCGCCATAGGGCAAAGATACAGCAGCAAAGTACGTGTTATATGAAAATAACAGTCAATAATTACAGACAAGTGAAAACACACAAGTACACGTGGAAGCGAGTTGGACTGGAGTATTTATAAAACAGTTGTTGTTTAGCAAAAAAAGGAAAGTGGTCGAATATAAAGAGAATATAGGAATGCGATAAGGAGAGCAAATATTTTGAAGTACCATGTTTGAAACACATGAAAACCGCAAACAAATCTCAAATCTATGAATGAAAACGAATGAAGAGATAGAAGTGACACGACTTTACCAGAATGAGTATTTCAGATAAGTACACGGATACAAGCAGAAAGTATAAAGCCTTTTGAATACAGTATCAAAATAAAAAAATCAAAGTAATTTGAACGGTATACAGGGAGGGGAGGTAAGCTGAATATGAAAGTAGAGAGTCTGGAAACGGAGTTCGTGATATTGGGATGCGAATCTGTATGTCAAAAGGGCACGTGCAATATCATCACGAGTGAGATACAATGAGTTCAGCAAAGGGTGGGAACCGAGTTGAACACCATATGACCGTTTAACAATCTATAAGTAAAATAATCGTATTTCACAGAACGATTTACCATAGAATACATCCATCATCCATATCAACGAGTCCAAGAGAAATTTATGGTTTGTGATCCCTTGTTGGAACGCTTTTTTTTGTAGAACATCTTAATTACTCTATGTTATCGACAGACCTTCAAAACACTCTACATCGTACATGGGATTAATTTAAATGTTAATGCATACGAAATGAAGCTTATAATATATCATGACTTAACAAAGTACGATTATATAAATTGACCAGAATCATGTGCGTGATACTGCACCAGTTCATAGGGAATAAATGTTCTTATGCAACGTCAATATGCTACCCAGCACTGCATGCGTAATAGAGTGGAAACGAACCACGAGCGCAATCTCCACGCAGAGTTGTCGTTCCTTGCTCTCACATACACCCCTGCGAAAGGCTCAGAATGCAATTGCCAAGAAACTGGGCAAAACCGAACAAACGCATTCAGCGTACATTCGATTTGGAATTTTTAGGATCAGCGGCGTAAAATAATGAAATAGGAATTTTAAATTCACGATACATCGTGCAAAAACTTGCGAGTTTTAATGTAACTCTTTGGAACTATGTTATTGCCCATTTAAGCAGATGGAATCATTCCACGCACTTCACAAATGTAAACAATTGAACATAACTTTTGATTGACGTTAGGCATAGCTTCGACGTATGTATGTAGGTTTGTTAACATAAAAAAAATCAATTTTATAATAATGAATTCAGACTGATATAAGATATTATGGTATGAGGTGGTTTTCTTAAATGTAGTGTATGTAATGTAGCAAGCAATTGTCGAGCAAGAAATTGTTTAGTATACTGTAACCTCCATGATGAACGCTTGGAATGATCATGACATGAATTGACGCTTTCATAAAAATAGTCCGTTCTGAGCCCATCACAGAGGTGAATGTAATGTAACCGCCGTGCAAGAGATTGCAACGGGCGGACCAAAAAAACACTACCAATCACTAAACCAATACGTCTGTACCATGTAACTACTAAGGTATAGATATGTACAATAAGTGGGAATTAACACAGAAACGAAGGCGACGTCGTGATGGTGGATGAGTATTACAATAAAATATGCAAATACATAGGTAAAGTATTATAGTTCTTCTTGAATGCTCTGAGCTTTTATGAGTACATACGTTAACAGCAACGACTAAAACGGTTTATTGCAAATGCATCCCGATTGCATTCAAATATAGGTTGTTTAATATTAAACAGAAACTCATAAGTTCAATCGAAAAACGCGTGTGTTTAGCTCAATGTCATATGATGCTCCAATGCACATCAGTTTAAAATATCGTGTTATACACACTCGCATGGTCTCAAAATTATATGAAAACTGCGCAATGCATGTAATTCGATGCCTTTTTATCGGCTCGATAAGCAGCCATAAGTAACTTCGTGTTCACTTTAATGTGTATTAATTTGGACATAGAACAGACTGAGGTAAAATATAAAATATCCGTTAACACTGCTATGATATATAATAAACTGTTTTTTAAGTCGCCAGTTTTCAAATAGTTCATATCATACTACAACATCCACTCTAATTGCGCATTTATTCTTATATAATAATATACTTCACTGTTCAATTATCCCATTAAGTTCACATTAGCGCAAAGTGCTCAAGGTAAGCTATTGTGATAAATCTATGTCCTGCGTCCGTCATCGAGCGGTCTCCAGTGTGTGGTGGGCCTCGTTAATCTTAAGCTCTCTGCCACTCTGGATGCCACATTTGTCTTTCTATCTGAATTGAAAGAATTTTGTCAGAATGTTTATGTGGACAATATCAAGGTCGAGTTAAAATCTGGGTCGCGTTCATCCGAAACCTAGGTCACATGTTCAAATACAATTAAAACCATGTTTCCACTCTAGAGACCACACTTACGTTTCAATCTTGATGGAACTTGATCAGAATCCTGTTTTTAAGAAAAACATAGGCAGAGTTCTGATATAAACAATAGAAAACAGGTCAAATCTATATAAACTTTGATGAAACTTATTTTAAATGTGGGCCATGTGCGTCCAAAAACTAAGTCACCATGTCAAATTTTAGAAATACAAACTGGTTCCGAATGTTTATCTTGACATTATGTAGACTGTGTTCGAATCTGGATTACGTCCATTAAAAAAACTAGTACCCCAGATCAAATTAAGAACAAAACTTGTTACCACTTTAGTCACAAGTTATAAATTATGTAGCATGTGAAACAACTCTCATTAATATTGAATACATGACACAGTTACTTCCCTTTGACTGCAAAGTTATTTATTATAATCCAATTTACTTGTGTGTATCATTTGTGTGTTATTGTTATTTAAGGTTTGATTTGTTATGCCCCTTCAAAGAAGGCGGTTTATAGCAGTCGCACCGTCGGTCTGTTTTCTGTAAGAAATATCATGACTCTGCCATAACTTTTCCATATATAGATGGATTTTGCAATAACTTCATCATCATAAGACGGCGTGCATCATCCGTCTCCATACCTCAAAGTTTAAGTTATTCTAAGTAGTTAAAGGTCAGATTTGGTCCTGAAATTGCTTGACATCCTCTTTTTGCAAATTATTTGCCGTACCTTCACTAGTTAAAAATACAAAAGTAACCCACCATAAGACGACGTGCCGCAACCGTGGCACTACCACAAAGGTCAAGGTCACATGTAGAAGTAATGAGTCAAATTATGCCATAAACAACTAGAATATTAATATCTCCGTCATTACTTTGCCTTATCTTTGTGGACTTTAAAACAACTTGCAAATATGCAATCTATTATAATACAACGAGTCGCGTGTAAAACGTATCTCAGTACCTCAAACGTAAATGACACACTGAAACGTTCAAAGATGAATTTGGCCATAAAATAGCTTGTCCTGACTGTAAAGTTGTCATTCTTTATGCTATTTTAATATAACTTACAACAGATGACAACTATTAAGAGACGACATTGCGTATGTATTAATCGTTATTGTACCTCAAGGGTTAAGGTAACGGAGTTTTTAGACAAATGTGAAATGTAAGGGCACAGTTCCTAAATCTATCATGTCAAGTCTTCCATAATGTGTGTTCAAGAACTCAGGTGTGATCTTAAGGGTTAAAATGTCCGTCTTGTTATAAATTATTAATTGAAGTTATAGTCAAATAAGAACATTCAACAACGACCGATTTGAGCATACTTAGATTAAACAATATGTTTGCTTATACTTTAGGTGATACAATACATACAGTTATGGAAGACAAGCAGACAAGTAAACGTCGGGTTGATGCGTCGGCATCATCACGTATAACAAAAGCCCCAATCCAAATACCACGCAAAGTAAAGTCTGGTCGTGTAGCTAAGGCATATAAAGCCAGCCCAGTACATGGAAAGAACGAAAATTCAGTGCAAGGACAAAATCAGATTGTATGGTCTGCAACTGGATATTTCGACAAAGTGGAATCGAGTATCCTGTTGAATATTAACGAAACAAAGCTACCGGCACGCCCGGATAATGAAACACCAATGCCTGAGCCAGGAACATCCTCGCTTCCTGAACCTGCATTGGGGGTTTACGTAGGTGGCAGGGGCGGACAGGGAAGAGGACGAGGAAGTCAAAGACGTTAACCTAATGAAAACAAACACACCTTGATATGTGTTTCCATTGTAGATACACTTGTTTTTGACGTTATTGTTTCTACATAAGATATGTCGTATGATATATATATATATATATATATATATATATATATATATATATATATATATATATATATATATATATATATATATATATATATATATATATATAGTAATATCTACATTGGAATAACAAGTGTGTCCGTATCTTACAAACGTTCGTTGTACAACGACAATCAGATAAATAAAATTACTAAAATAAGCACGGTTTCAAAGCAGAAATCGACCTCAAAGATTTGAAGATAGAACGAAGCACATGCAGCCAAGAGTTCATTCAGGTGTGTATCCATATATATATATATATATATATGGAACTTCTCGGGACCGGCAACAATAGTTCGAGCCATCCGGAATTCAAGCCATCCGATTTCTTATAAACTTTTGTTTACGAACAAGTCTCCAGTTCATTTTCACCTCCAGTTGAAGGGTGCACATATTGCTCAAACTCCGCTCTACTTCGCACTTATTACTTCTTTTGCAGTTATAAGTTAATAAGAAACAAATATATATATACTTAATACTTTAATTTACGAATATTTTAAAACAGTTACAAATACAATTAACAAATAACATTTAGTAAATATCAGCACGTTTTAGCGTAGCACATTTTAAGGTAACACAGAACATTAAAGGACAAAACATGCATCAGCACTATATACACATCATTTACATACGAGACAGCACTACATTCCTTTATTTATTTTGAAGAATGACATTATGTCCGTCTGTGTTGCGTTCCGTTGCTGTCGTCGAGCAACGAAGCTTTTAAGCAATTTAGACGTTGCAGCCATTATGCTACAGCATCTACAAGAACGCCAGCTCTTATACGAAATGTCATCTTTTAATCAAATCAATTAACGATTGAGTCGATGACATGTTAGCAAACAGGTGTTAAATCAGTTATTGCGTAACTTTAATCAAACGGTCATAATCGATTAACAGATTATGCGACCGGTGTTAAATCAATTTGTGCGTGCCTTTAATCAAGCGGTCCTAATCGAATAACACTTTTTTGGGACCCGAAGCGAGTTCGAGCCATCCGAACAAAAGAACGTGTGAAAACTGTAGCCGGGACTGTGAAAACAGTTCGAGCCAAGCGAGGTCCAGCCATCCGACAAAATTTTATATGAATATATAGGCATACAAAATCGGTGCTTTGATGCGAGTTCGAGCCAACCGGAAATTCGAGCCAAGCGAGTTCTAGCCATCGGGTTTCGACTGTATATATATATATTAGGGATGCAAGAGGTTAACCGGTTAACGGGTTAACCTACCGAAACGTCCAGTTAACCGGTTACATTTTAGGGAAACGGTTAACCTGGAAAAAATATATGATTATGTTTTTTTCAGTGAATATTTCGTACGATTTTACATTTTTCGCGTGACATACTGCCAACTTGCGCGGGCGACCAGTTAAAACAACATATATATATATATATATATATATATATATATATATATATATATATATATATATATATATATATACAGTCAACTCGCCAATAGGGGATCACACCAATAGTGGGTCACTATCGTGTATTTCATGAAAAAGTATAATCAAATCAAAAACAATTGTTGCATAGTGTTTCCCATGGTGAAATGTACAATTTTACGAATTTGTGAAAATATGCTCCAACTGTTGACCCGACAGGGCAGATAATGCTGTAAACAGTGATCCTTTATTGGCGATAGTGAGTGCTTTTGTGTACATCATTTTATTATAGGTAATATTTATTTATTTTCAATGACACCTTTTTAAATCTGAAATTTGGTTAAATGACAGCGTTATAAACTGTTTATTTTATAGTTTTTGTGATCATATGATATTTTTTCTTTGTCGTATTTTCATTGGTCATTTTTGCAAAAAAAAAAATCAAAAGTGTACTGCGGCAAAATAATAATACAGAAAAATGATATGATGGCATTTATTTTAACATCTTGTCATACCTACACAAAAGCCACACGGACAAAATTCTAATGGAAATATTTTAGATTTTTATGCATGTGATTCTCTATTGGCAAGTTGATAGTATATATATATCAATATATTAATTAATAAATTTATTAATTAATTAATTTATTAATTAATTAATTAATTAATTAATTAATTAATTAATTAATTAATTAATTAATTAATTAATTGTTCTCCTAAAATTGTATACAAGACATATTGTTTCTCATTTAATTGTATATTTTCCTGGTGTATCAACCCACCCTGAATGAAGAAATTTAAATTAAATAAGAATCATATCGCGTTTCACCATTTTTACGTTTAAAAAATGAGAGAACACCTACCCCACTTGCAAAAGCGCTCGATTATCACGGATGAATTATTTTATCGTTATCTTGCACACAATATAGTCAAATGACCACATCTGCAATAATTTTAAATCAAAATCTTAACTCATTACTGAGATATTCAAGTTTGAAAAGTCTTGCGTGTAAAAGTCTCTAAGTGTACACACACACACACGCACACACACACATGTATTGAAAACGGAAGTTTGTTTTTCCTGTTCGATTTTATTATCGCCATGTATTGAATGTTATTTTTAATTACATGTACGTCACTGAGGATTATCATATACATAGGCCAGGCATCTGAACGCTACTATTATTTGCAACCCTGAAGTTTGGGATTAAGTTTGCGTTAGGCTATCACGTTGTCTCATTACGTGCCGAGTTACGTTTTTTTTGTTGAGAGAAATGAGTCTCGCTCTGACCATCGGAAGAGTTTTTATCCGCTCAGGGTGGATACAACATTGAGAAGCCTTGCAGAAGGCGTTTAGAAGATGGCGATTCACCAGCGGGTGGTTCCAATTCCGAGACACCAGCGACTGGTTCCTATTCCGAGTCAACAGCGACTGGTTCCGAATCGGAGTCACCAGCGAATGGTTCCAAACCCGAGTCACCCGCGACTGGTTTCAATTCCGCGTCTTCAGCGACTGGTTCCAATTCATAGTCACCCGCGACTGGTTCCCATTCCGAATCACCAGCGACTGGTTCCAATTTCGAGTAACAAGCGACTGGTTCCAATTCAGAGCCACCAGCGACTGGTTCCCATTCCGAATCACCAGCGTCTGGTGCCAATTCCGAGTAACAAGCGACTGGTTCCAATTCAGAGTCACCAAAGACTGGTTCCATTTCAGAGTCACCAGCGACTTGTTTCATTTCCGAGTCACAAGCGACTGGTTTCAATTCCGAGGCACCAGCAACGGATTCCAATTCCGAGTCACCAGAGACGGGTTCCAACTCCAATTAACCAGCGACTGGTTCTGATTCCGAGTCACCAGCGAATGGTTCTTAATCCGAGTCACCAGCGACTGGCCCATTCCGAGTCAATAGCAACGAGTTCCTATGCTGAGTCACCAGCAACTGGTTCCAATACCGAGTCACTCGTAACGAGTTTCATTGCCGAGTCTCTAGCAACTGGTTCCAATGCCAAATCACTAGCAACGGTTTCCATTTTCGAGTCACTCGCAACGGGTTCCTATTTTGAGTTACTCGCAACGGGTTTCAATGCCGAGTTTATCGAAACGGATTCACCAGCAACGATTTCCAATTTTTTTTTATGAGTCACAAGCAACTGGTTCCAATACCGAGTCACTCGTAACGAGTTCCTATGCCGAGTCACTAGCAACTGGTTCCTATGCCGAGTCACTGGCAACGGGTTCCAATGCCGAGTCTCAACAACTGGTCCCAATGCCGAATCACTCGAAACGGAAAACTTTCAATTTTTAGACTGTTAATAAGTGAACTATAAATGGATATATGACCTATCTTTCATATTTTTGTTTTGCATCGCCTCCCCCTCACCACAAATCCTGGATCCGCCCCAGACACGTGTCTTATCTGCGCTTAAATAATTATAATAATTATATTACGGCGCATTGGTAGTCCTTTTTTATTTGACTAAGTGTATAATGCAATAGCTAGTCTCATATTCTGTAATTTCCATTAGCTATACCATTCGCTCAGATAGTTGGGAATCCATCTGTGTTAACTCGATCATAAATTAGAAACAGTGCGCTATTGGTCCATGCTTTCAACAAAAAAGTCATGTTTCCAGCGAAGGAAGCTTTGGATATTAGCGTATTGGCACTGTACAAACAGGCCCGATTTGTATATCGAAGGCGCTTATAGCACGTGCTATGAATAGACTGTAACTCCATTCGTTTATATTTCGATATTGGGAAACGAAAGTAGACCGGAATGTTCGCCGGGAATTTCGATACGTTTTCTGAAAAGCTCAAGGTCTCATTAAACGCGCGAGATTTCATTCTAGCGTATATATTCAGCCGCCGAAACAGGTATGTTGCGCGAAATATTGCTTTTCAGAAAATACTATACATCTAGCATAGCATCGAAATTTATTTAACATTTACTATCATGATGGAGTTATTTGCAGCTACCGCTTGTCTACTCTGCGCGGCGCTTTTTGCGTTAATGCTTGCGATTAATCGCTTCCGGATATATAACAAACTGAAAGAACCTAATAATAATCTGTGTGCCACGGAAAACACGTGCTGCGGTAGAATAAATTCGCTAAATGGCGAACTGCCGGCGGCGAAACTGCCGACGAGAATGCCGACTGTCATGCCGTCGGACGAATACGCCGAAAAAGTGGTCCCACTCAGTGTGAATTATCATTTCACGCGGAAATGCAACTACAAGTGCGGATTTTGTTTTCACACTGCGAAAACATCGTTTGTGTTACCACTTGACGATGCGAAGAGAGGGCTAGAACTCTTGAAAAATGCGGGTGAGTAGTCGATCAATATACTATGATATGAGCCGCGTTCTGCGAAAACTGGGCTTTACGCATGTGCATAGAGTCATCCTAGATTAGCCTTTGCAATACACACAGGCCATTCAGGGACGACTTTTTCAGCGTTTACTGAATTGTTCGTTTCTCTTCTAAACAAAAATCCATTTTCAACGGAAGGTTTCGTCCCTGATTAGCCTGTACGGACTGCACAGGCTAATTTGGAATGACACTTGTAGCTGAGCCCAGTTTGCCCAGAATGAGGTTCTATTAAATAGTTGTTTCACGCGATTCGTCATCGAAAATGGCTTGTTTAAGATCATACAGCTATCTTTTGTTGAGTTAAAAAAATATAATCTTCAAGACACTGAGATTTATTTGGAGTATCTAAAATTACATAAAATACAAAGGAAGTAAATTATTGAATTCATTAAAATCGACCGGACTCATATTTCAAGAGTGCGTTCGTTATGTATGTATGATGTTTTCATTCATTTGTTACTCTATGATTGTGAGAAATTTAGAATATTACCTCAATGCGTGTTTGTTTGTTGAGATTTTAACTTCGTAAATCTCGTATATTTACATCTCACCATTCAACCGAATTTTATGAATCATCAAAAAAATAAATAAGCCTCGCTCTGTGAAAAGGGGGTTAATGCATGTGCGTAAAGTGTCGTCCCAGAATAGCCTGTGCAGTGCGAAATGCACAGGCTAAACAGGAACGATACTTTCAGCCTAAAATGGAAGGGCTGAAATTGAAACGAAAAAAACGATAAAAGCGAAAAGTGTCGTCCCTGATAAGCCTGTGCAAATTGCACAATCTAATATATATATATATATATATATATATATATATATATATATATATATATATATATATATATATATGTGTGTGTGTGTGTAAAAATGCATATAAACGACGTTTCAAATCACAATCAGGTAATTCTGAGACCGGTTGCTCAAAACTCAACACCGTTAACTTCAAACCCAAACAAGCTTAATTTTAAGAGCAATCTTACTATCAAACTATTCGAGCTTACACATTTATTCACAATTAACACATATACCAAATGCTTAACATTTTAAATCACACAAATGACTTGATCCATTATAGTTTATGGCAACCAGGCCCTGTTTGTTTTCATTGTTTCAGGCATGAAGAAAATCAACTTCTCCGGTGGCGAACCGTTTATAGTGAAGAAGGGAGCGTTCGTCGGGGAGCTGGTCAAGTTCTGCAAACAGACGCTGGGCGTCGAGAGCGTCAGCATCGTCAGTAACGGAAGTCTCGTTTCGGAGCGGTGGTTCGAGCAGTACGGTGAGTGCTATCATACGCCCTCATGAGCCGCGTTCTTGGGAAAACCTTGCTTAATGCATGTGCGTAAAGCGTCGTTCCGGATTAGCCTGTGTAGTCCGCACAGGCTTATCAGCGACGACTATTTCCGCCTAAACTGGATGTTCGCTAAGAAGAAGGGACTTATTGTACACGAATAATACAATACAAGCGGAAATTGTCATACACAATTAGTCTGTGCGGATTTCACATGCTAATCTGGGACGACACTTTACGCACATGCATTAAGCCCAGTTTTCCCAGAACGCGACTCATATAATCTCTCTCTTGGTCGGTCGCCCCGCATACAATGTTGATTGATTATGGAGCTTATTACCAATACTACTCCCATATTTTTAGCGTTTGAATTCATACTTCAAATACATCATCACAATGAAGCGAAGATGTGCAATATACACTAAATACTTGAACATGTGATTACGTAAATCAATTTTACTCATCGCGTCAAGATAATGTGACTCGCAGTTCGTCATATATACACGTGTTATCTAATACGGGTCATATGTCAGTGTTGTTGCTACATTTAGTTTTAGTGTGTATGTCCTATTCTTTGCAGAAGAGGGGGTATATTGTTTTTTGGCCTGTCTGTCTGTCTGTCTGTCATTGTATGTGCGTCCCAAAACTTTAACCTTGGTTAAAATTTTGCAATAGCAAGGTTACAGTTTTGCAATAACTTTTGCATTATTGAAGATAGAAACTTGATATTTTGCATTCATGTGTATCTCATGGAGCTGTACATTTTGAGTGGTGAAAGGTCAAGGTCATCCTTCAAAGTCAAGGGTCAAATATATGGCTTCAAAGCGGCGCAGTAGGGAGCATGTGGTTCTGACAAACACATATCTTGTTAGTTATATGATATCTACATAGTGTGTGTTTAGCCCACCTGTAACCTACATTTTATCAGCAGTCTTGAAATAGCGTTATCAATGTTTAATATTACTTAAGTTATCACCATGGGAAGCAAAGTCAACGATTGTATTACATGTATAACATTTTGCAAATCATTTTATATCTATATATTTAAATTTAATCGCTTTTTGTGGTTTCATTCGCATGATTTGGTTTCATTCAAGATTATGCCCTTAGTTGTTTCAATGAGGTCGTCAACGTATCAGCTTCGCTTATTTCAAATAATGAATAGCATGGATTATTAATGTGTCTCTTGAAAAATAAGCAGAAATCATTCGGGCAAGAACAATACGTATTCATATCATTTTTTTGAAAACAAGTAAATTTGATATTCTGGTTGATTGTTTATGCTCGTCACGATATTAAAAAAACATTTTCTGAAAATAGTTATCTCTTTACTTCTTGTCTTTTCACAGAACCAAATAGGCATACTGGGAATTTTGTTACGTTGACGCGTATACTTCCAAAATGATGATACCTATTTATTTATTTTTTGTAAATGTGGAATATTCCTTCGAAATTGTATTTAATACTTTGCGATCGTCCCCATATTAATGTACATAATTGTTTCATGCTCTGAACCATAAATGAATCAATTAAGTGCGGTAAAAATACGCCATTTGAAATCATAACATCTCATAACATATCACACTAGATCAATTATTAATTAAACAAAAATATTTTTTTTAAATAAAAATAGAATATTTAGCGATCATGGAATATGCAGTAAAAATTGCACTTGATTTATATTGTTCATATACAAACACAATATTCTTAACCATGTGAACGATAAAAAGAACAGACTAAGGTTTATTCTTAAAAGTTTTGGAAATTTTATTATAAAAGCGGTTTAATAATATCGCTTCTTACAACCATTATAGCGGAGCTATAATGTTTAACGTGTAACCACGATGACCTTGACGGTAGATCGTATTCCGGGCATGGAAACTTTGGTACACTTAAAGTAATGGCCTATTTAACGTACTTTACAAATAACTCGAAGCACGCCGTCTTGACATGCTTTAACAACTTGTAAACAATAACGGTTTATCATTCAGTAGTATCTATATCGGATGTGTAAACAACCCAAGGCCAAACAATAGTAATTCATACCATTCCGATAGTAGGCCTTATCGCAATGTAAGCCTTAATGCATAAACAAGTTGTTGGTTTCCGCTAACCCAACCGACCCTACTTATCACGTGCCGACCCGTAATTTCTTACCCAACCGACCCTACTTATCACGTGCCGACCCGTAATTTCTTACCCAACCGACCCTACTTATCACGTGCCGACCCGTTATTTCTTACCCAACCGACCCTACTTATCACGTGCCGACCCGTAATTTCATACCCAACCGACCCTACTTATCACGTGCCGACCCGTAATTTCTTACCCAACCGACCCTACTTATCACGTGCCGACCCGTAATTTCTTACCCAACCGACCCTACTTATCACGTGCCGACCCGTAATTTCTTACCCAACCAACCCTACTTATCACGTGCCGACCCGTAATTTTCCTGTCCTAAACCAGGTTGAGACTTCGGTCATTTTTCTTAATTTCCTACCGGGTAAATAACTTTAAATTTTTCGATCAAGTTTGCTTTATATGATCATATTAACTAAATTAACTTGAAATTAACTGAAGCTAACTAACTTAAGACTATTAAAAATACAAAATAGTGTTAAATAGCGATGATTTCTGCAAGTCTATGTATATTTTTATTAAACTGAGAATTATTTAGAACTTAAACGAAGAAAACATGTTCAGCCGACCGATACCTACCCCAAAATTGTGTCGATGTTAGTGGAAACATTTTTTGTCTTTTTTGCAAAACACGAATTTGCCATTAGAGTAGTATTGAACGCGTCACCATTATGTGAGCTATATCTTAGTCTAGTTCACAAAAAATATGTCGTAAAAGTAAGGCAAAAGAACTTGAGAAAAAGTTTGTGGGAACAGATAAGTGACACCTTTTTCTTTTATTTGAACGTTTTATGAAGTAGTCTGTTAGAACGCTTCTAAAAGCTGTCCTTAACTCTTTCAGTGCTGGAACCGAATTTTGAAGGCCTTTGCAAACAGTTTGGGTCCAGATGAGACGCCACATAATGTGGCGTCTCATCAGGATCAAAACTGTTTGCTATTCTGATAGTATTCTTTGAAAAAAAATCGAAGAAAATGCTTTTTTTAGAAATTCAGCAGACAACATTTTAGCAGACGAAAAATTTCCCAGCATGCAAAGGATTAATATGAGCCTTGCTCTATGAAAACGTGGGTAAATGTAGTCCACACAGGTAAATGTAGTCCACACAGGCTAATCAGGGACGAAACTTTCCGCTTTTGTGGTATTTTTCGTTTCAATGAAGTTTCTTCTTAGCGCAAATCCAGTTTAGTCTGGGACGACACTTAACGCACATGCATTAAGCTCCGTTTTCCTAGAGCGAGACTCGTATCAAATTCCCGCAAAATATCTCTTCAGGTGAGTTTTTGGACATTTTGGCTGTTTCGTGCGACAGCTTTGATGCCGATACAAATGAGAAGATCGGTCGACAGCAAGGACAGAAAAGTCATCTGATTAGCCTTCGATCCGTGCGGAGACTTTGCGCTGATTATAAGGTAATACACTGATTAACAACAATAATTTATCGATAAGCCTGCGGAGACTGTGCACCGATTATAAGGTAAAACACTGATGATAAACAATAATTTATCGATAAGCATGCGAAGACGGTGCACCGATTATAAGGTAATACACTAATGATAAACAATAATTTATCGATAAGCATGCGGAGACTTTGCGCCGATTATAAGGTAATACACTGATGATAAACAATAATTTATCGATAAGCATGCGAAGACTGTGCGCCGATTATAAGGTAATACACTGATGATAAACAATAATTTATCGATAAGCATGCGAAGACTGTGTGCCGATTATAAGGTAATACACTGATGATAAACAATAATTTATCGATAAGCATGCGAAGACTGTGCGCCGATTATAAGGTAATACACTGATGATAAACAATAATGTATCGATAAGCATTCGATATATGCAAAGACTTTGCGCCGATTGTAAAGTTACGCACTTATGATACTAATTTATCGATAAGCCTTCGATCTAGAAGCCAATTCACAGTTGATAAGAAATGCTCTATTGACAACCGTTCCATGAGATTGCAAAGGCTGTGTTCCGAGGAGAAGGTTATATACCGCTGATTAGGAACGATTTATTGATAAGCCCTTCGATTTTTGCGAATACTGTCCGCCGATTATAAGGTAATATACACTGGTGATAAACAATAATGTATCGATAACTCTTCGATCTGTACGAAGACTGTTCACCGATTTTAACGGAATGCACATATGATAAACAATAATGTATTGATACGTTTTGGATATGTGCGCTGATTATAAGGAAGGGTATGCATTTATTATAATCAATAATTTACAGATAATCCTCCGATCTCTGCGAAGTTTATTTTTTTTTTTTTTTTTTTATACCACATTTATATAGCGCCCTTTTCATACTCGCGGGTGCGTTCAAAGGCGCTTTACATGTTTTTCCCTGATCACTGAGTCACGAGTCGTCCGTTAACATCTTGGCGCAGTATGCAGCCACGGCACATTGGCTTATTTCCCTCACAGGTCCATCATTTATACACCTGGGTGGAGAGGAGCAGATGTGGGATAAATTTCTTGCTCAAGGAAATTCCAGTGGTCAGGGCGGGATTCGAACCCGGGACCTCTCGATCTCTAAGCCAGCATCCTACCATTAGACCACTGCTCCCACTAGTTATGCCTTGGTTTTAAGGCTATTCACTGCCGATAAGTAATTGTTAAATTGCCTTTTTACAGATTTTGGCATGTATTGAAGTTTGTCATTAAATGCTTTATATTGATAAATGTAAACATTGGATCTAAAAAGCCCTAGTAAAAAACAAGAATAAAATGAAAGAAGGAAACAAAGTAACCCTGAACTGGGCTCAAACAACTGACCCCTGGAGTAAAAGTCTAGCGCTAAGACCAATCGCAATCCGTGCTCATACAATGAGGGATGTAATTTATACTTTGTATAAGCAATCCTCGTTATGTAACAAAATATAATGACAACAACAGAACTCTCCAAAGTATTCAATCGTTTCGCGTTGCAACGCTTTATAATTTTCAGGTTTTTAAAATGTCAAAAGATGCCTATAATGGATATTTTAGAGCATTGTAAATGTCCAATATTACAGTTTCCTCACAAATATCATAACTACAACATAAATTTGCGAATCGGAAACATTTAGTTTTATTTTGTCATTTTACCAAAACGTGAAAGGTCCCTTTAAATGATAAGCCATGGTTATTTCGTAAGCTCCGATCTGTTCAAAGGCTGTGCGCCGCTTAACTCTTTCAGTGCTGGAACCGAATTTTGAAGGCGTTTGCAAACAGTTTGGATCCAGATGAGACGCCACACAACGTGGCGTCTCATCAGGATCCAAAATGTTTGCTATTCTGACAGTATTCTTTGAAAAAAATCGAAGAAAATGCTAATTTTAGAAATTCAGCAGACGATATTTTAGCAGACGACAAATTTCCCAGCATGCACAGGGTTAAGGACAAGCCTCCTATCTTGTCATGCGTTGGTTTTAAGATCATTCATTGCTTATTCGCAACGAGATATTTATAGCCTCGGATCTGTACGATGGTAATGCGCTGGTTTTAATATCATGCATTTGTATATTAATAATCATCCGATAAGTCTAAAGACTTTGCGCCGAGTGTAAGGTACAATACCCTTTTCACATTATCGACATCGAATTCTGTAGTAGATGCCTCCCTTAATACAAATTATCGAGATCGAGGCCAACGATGTTGAAGCTAGAGCTACCTCAATTAGTAAAGTTAAAGTGAAGCGCATCGTGATTTTGTTTATTCGAAAAACACATTATTTAAAATAATTGTATATGTGAATTGATATCAACTGATAAGGGTCACTTTAATGCTACTCACCTCTTGATTAAGTGTGACTCTATAAAAACAGAAAGATTAAACTCGTGTATATCTTACTCAGTTTGGCTGAAAATAATCGGACATGTAATGAACGTAGACTACGGACCGATTACTTGCATATATGAATTAAAAATCTCCAATCTTCGCATAGGTTATCAAAACAGAAAGATAAAAATCGCGCATCTCTTACTCAACATTTAAGAATTAAGAAAATTATCAACCGATTATGTACATATGTGCATTCACAATCTCCAATCTTTGCGTTTGTCGTTATTAGAATGTTTGTGCAGGTGGCATTCAAACTGAACACAGTTGCTAAAACGTTTCAAAATCTCCAATCTTTACAGACGTCTTTATAATGATGTATTTGCAGGAGGCATTCAAACTGAACACAGTCGTTAAAACGTTTCATATTCTCCAATATTTACGGACGTCTTTATAATAATGTATTTGCAGGTGGCATTCAACCTGAAAACAGTTGTAAACACGTTTCAAAATCTCCAATCTTTACGGACTTCTTTATAATTCTGTTTGTGCAGGTGGCATTCAAACTGAACACAGTTGTGAACACGTTTCAAAATCTCCAATCTTTACGGACTTCTTTATAATTCTGTTTGTGCAGGTGGCATTCAAACTGAACACAGTTGTGAACACGCACAACAAGGATGAGAACATGGTGGAGGAAATCATGCAGCTGAACCCGTGCAGGTGGAAGGTAGCTTTGCGTAGTGACATTTATTTATTACACCTTATGTTTAATTATCTGAACATTCCCTGTTAAATTTACGCATTTTACCATGTTTATGACCTACTGTCGTCTGGTGTTTAAATGTATATTTAGATAGGTACATTTTGTATTAAGAGAGACGGTAAACGCCAGACTACCGGGGATGCATAATTCGCAATGTCGTGTTGTGAAGCGGACCAATATGGTATCTTGTTGATTAGAAAATTGTTTGAGCTTTAAAAGCTTCGAGTTGTGTGCGTTATAATTCCACTGCATTACGCTACAGTAGGTTTGCACAGAACATGCAACAGGTGACATGTGGTTTGAGTTGGCTTTCTGCTTAAAACCTTGATAACGAAGTGGGGTATTTAATGAACATTTATTTGTGTGTCTAGACTTCGTCCAAGGCCACTCCATTGTTTTTGTTATCACTACCTCAAGAAGCGTAGCGTATGTGAGATAACTTGAGTTGCTATGATGTTTACACAAAACTTATCTCAATACCGTGCTTCCGATTATATAAAAGGTAAATAGGTATCAATGTTATCTATCTGAAAATAGGCATATGATTTCCGCTAAATATTAGACTTAATACATACCTAGGTATTTCTAGTAAATTACATCTGTAATTTAATGATTACGTTTAAAGACCTCACTTGGGATTGGGTTTTTAAGTTGGGTGGGGTCATGGTCTATGTCACCATCCATAAAATAGATAAAGAACACAGGTTTCCGCGCCAGGTTTCCGCGCAATAGTTAGAGAAAAAATAAACATACAGTATGAAATACCATACATGTATATTTTAAAACCAGACCTCACTTTGCTTATCATATGTCACGAGTAAGGTTTCTGAAAGTAGGAATGCGGTTTCTGCTTAATATAAAACATACAAAAAATTATGCCTTTTTTAATGCTACCTTTTCCTGTTTACACATGGGTTGCTAGGAAAATACATTATTTAACTGTCTCCTTTAACATAACTTGTTGCTGAATCTTAATGTTAATTGGTCCTGAATCTTAGCAATAAATGTGATTAAGTGATAAAATACAGACTAATTATGTCGTTGTCGTATTTCCCAGGTATTTCAGTGCCTCCTGATAGACGGCGAAAACACCGGTCCGGACGCACTGAGACGGGCAGAATCCTTTGTCATCACCAATGCTGAGTTTGACGAATTTCTCCGAAGGCACAAGGATGTCGAATGCCTGGTGCCGGAATCTAACGAAAAGGTGCGTGTGTTTCTTTGATTGTTTTTTTTTTGTCTTTTCGCCTGTCCGCGTTCGGCTGCCCGAACCTACACGTTTCATGAACACATTAGCTGATTTAAGTGGTTAACCAGTATCAGGGTGTAGAATCAACGGGGTTTTCCAGGTTTACACACGGGCTTGACAGAATGTAAACACAACGTGAAGAACTTTATTTTTGCAAATATCTCAAGTTTTTTAAAAATACATTTGGAAAATTCTTTAGTGCATACAAGACAGTTTTTCTTGCAGTTTGTGCCGATATCTTTAGGTATAGGGATATATCATGTAATACGTCTGAAATCGTTGACACACTTTACATTGCGAAAAGCATAAACGTTTACAATAAATGCAGTGGATACCGGATTTTTTTAATGAGAACACAGGCTTATTAAATATAAGCATTCCGATCTATTTCACATTGCCATAAGCAGCATACAAATCTGTCTTAGTTGAAATTCTTAAGAAAAATAATTTAAAAAAAGTTATTTGAAATAAAGAACCTCTTACCGTCATGTATACATCCGTTAAATTTGAAAGGGGGATCCCCACAAAGTCACGTGATCCTGCAACCTGAGTACTAATAACAGTTACTGACAGCTGCCTGCCTTAAATCAGAGGAAGGGGGTGGCGACCGTAAAATTTGCTCAATACAAATCCCCTTACAAGTAATGTGGTCGGACTGGGATTCGAGCTTACAGAGCCCGTATTAACAGTGATGCCGACGATATTTGATAACGTTGAGCGTTGCACTACTTTACGTTATTCCTTAACATTAGTTTACACTCTCTTCGGCTTTTGCTAATATATTTACATGTATATGTTTTTGTTTCAGATGCAGAATTCGTACCTGATCCTCGACGAATATGTAAGTTTAACAAAAGTCAAGTTGATCCGTGTAAGTTAAAGTAACATTACTATTCAAAATCAACGAAAAGTTCGTACAATTGTTCGTAAAATAAACTTAACCAATTAAAAATCAGTGTTCTTTATGGCAATTGCCGAAATTTCAACGTCAGATGTGGTCTGGTAAAAAAGATGTTTGTAGATACAAAATGCTCGTTTTGATTACTGTTTTGAGTTTCTATTCATACGACACATGAACACTTAAATTGTGTTTGTGTGTCGTATGAATAGATATATTCGCGGGAATTAATTGTGGCCACAAATAAATAAAAACGAGCATTTTGTATCTACAAAAATCTATGTAATCATACCACATCTTGCGTTGAAATTTTGGCTATTGCTATAAGGAACACTGATTGTTAAGGTGTAAACTTTATTTTTCGAAATACTTAACGAAATTTTCGTTGATTTTGAGCGTTATAGAGACTTTAAGTTTTTTGTATACATCATAGAGACACGAGAGACACGTTTTTTGTTCTTGTGATTTGTTAAACACCACACACGACGAAACGTCTCGCCTAAACGAGTTTTTTTTACTAAATAGACTTGCAGTACATGTATACAGAGTAACCTTATATGGTACAGGCCGACATCCTTTACGCACAGGCAGCAGTATCATAAACTTCTCCCCGGACCCTACCCCCGCCCCACCCCGAGCTTACCACAGGGGTTCCAGATTGTTAAATGTACACGTATTGTGTATGGTTTGACTTTTCAACAACGAATATTGACACAAATACACAGTGTAAAAAATACCCCTCGTATAGGTATTATATATACACAAGATATGAAACGCACTATATGCCAATTGCTGAAAGATTGTGAAACACGGGACGTGACCGTTTTCATCGAGAGTATACATGTTTCCATGCAGTTGCAAACTAATGCAACTGGATTCGTTAAAAGACATTTAAAGCAACGTGATTAAACAACTTACCGATCTCCTGATCGGCTAATAACTTTTGTATTTAATTTACTTCGACTTTCTCGTTACATGTCTGTGCTTTGCTGCCATTTTTTGTCGAGCGAATGCTCGGTTGTAAAACGCCATATCATTGGCCAACACAATGCTGGCTATAAGAACAACCAACCAAATGACGCGTTATAAAATTAAAATAGTGTACATGCGTCTCAACGAAACACCGAGTGAAATGTACATGCTTATAAGAGACGACACTTTTTAATGTGACGACACTTTACGCATATGCATTAAACCCCGTTTTCATTAAGTAAGTTTCGCTTCTTTTTTTCCACAGATGCGGTTTTTGGACTGTACGAAGGGTGCAAAAGAACCGTCGAGATCTTTGCTCGACGTAGGCGTAGATAATGCACTTAATTTCAGCGGCTTCGACGAGAAAATGTTCTTCAAGAGGGGAGGCAAATACGTCTGGAGTAAAGCCGATATGCAGCTTGATTGGTAGCCTCCGTTTTCACAGATTACCTTGGCAAATTTAGTGTTTCGTTTTTATGTGATATTAGATACATGCATATATGAACAGTTCTGCTGCTAAACCATTCGTTGTTATACCAGATGTGGCGTGTCAATAAGACCCACACATTTTAACCGAAAGATAAACGCGGTGCTAAAGTCTTATTTTAGGATTTCAATGGTATGCATGTGCATTACATAATAACATACACGCACAGGATTTCACATGTTTGATAATCAATTACGTACATTCAATAACGCCTTAACACGAAAAGCAGAAAAGTTATTTTTAGATGGGAACGAATAGTCCAATACTCGAAAAGAAACTGAATATTTGAATCCGAAATTTTGATTTGAATATTCACGTTTTAAAGACATTAATTGATGTTCTTCTTTAAAACAGAAGTTCGTACAAAAACATATTTGTGCTGACCACTGTCGTGTATTAATCCATGACGATTATTGTTTATTTGTTTATCAATCATGTACATGTGTTTGCTAGTATTCTATTTTGTCTGTATTTGTATACTTTGTACTTGATTATTATTGTTAATGTTTAACTCGTCTTTTTTTCGCATAAATCTCGTTATTTATTTTTTTTAATATATTTTAATTTATAATTATCGGTTGTTTTATTACAAAAATAAGAAATAAGCGTTGTTTTGTTTTTTTATATTATAGAAGATTTTTGTGTTGAGCATTTTTTTCTGATTTGCATCACCACAAGTACAGCAGTAATACCATCGTCATAATCGTCGCCATAATCATCACCACCTTTGTTCGGTTTGTCAAAAAAACATGCCAGGTGGAGAGCGGGCCAATTTTCCTTAAATGGCTAGGGGTGGATCCAGGATTTGTTATTGCGTTGCAGCTATGATCTATTTAGTTGTAGTTTAAAATTGTTAACATTGCATATGTCAGAGATATGACTCTGGTGTGATCTGCCCGTGCACTATTTAAATTAATCATGCGAGTCGTAAACCCATGTAAAATTTAATTACCAGGGTGTAGAATCAACGGGGTTTTCACACGGGCTGGACAAAATTTAACACACCGTGAAGCACTTTTTGCAAATATCTCAAGTTATGAAATACATTAGAAAAAATTGTTATCGCATAAAAAACAGCTTTTCTTGCAGTTTGTGTCGATATCTTAAGGTATCTTAAGGTTTAAACAAAAAATCCTTGTATACATCTGAAATCGGTGACAAAATTTCACGTTGCGTAAAGCACAAACGTGCATCACACTTTTTGAACAAAAACATATGCATATCAAATAAAATAATTCTTATTTATTACACATTGCCATAAGCAGCATAAAAATCTGTATTTTATTCACTAGATGAAATTCTTACGAAACATTGTTTTACAAAGTAATTTGGGGAAGAACAGCACTTACCGGTGTGTTTACTTCCATTAACGTTTAATTGGGAACCCAACAAAGTCACGTGATCCTGCACCCTGTACCGACACATCAGAGACAATGGTGCGCAACAAGGCCATTGTATAGTTAACATACTCATGTTACCATATTCAACAAGTGTTGTCTTTTTGGTAATCGTTCTGCTTAGCTTTTTTTTCGGCGGCCTATCTTAACAACTATCAAGGTATTATGTTGTTACTTCATAAGTAGATGTAAGCTCAATTTAAGCGCATATCATTTGCCTTGTTGCTTAGGAATCACTTTGTGTGGCCGACCATTTGAGTTTTCGTAAATGCGACATTCTAAGTTTTTTTAGCGTGTACGAATTGATAATCGTTCTTAGCTGTATGAAGTTACCCCTTAAAATAGGACTATGTTTGGTGTGAATACATTGACGATAATTAACCAACAGATATAGGGTAAATAACTAGAAAAAAAAAGAGTAGAACATGCATTTGATTAACCGGTATATTTTTTAATCAATGCCGCTTTGCACTATATTAATCAGTTTAATAATTACAATCCCTTGCAAGACGTTTACAGTACAAAGTAGAGCAGAACGACAACTATGCTTTGTTTTGCTTATTGCTCGTGTTCTGTTATAAGAGTAGTGGTTAAGTACAGTAATCTCTCTCTTAACAGAGTTCCTGTAGTTTATTGGTTGTTATAACGAATGCGTATTTACTAGTATATGGCAAATAAAATAATCAAATCCCAAGTAGTTCAATGAACAAAAACACCACGATACGATAATTCATTTAATTAAAGCTTTAAAGGGATCTTTTCACGTTTTGGTAAATTGACAAAATTGAAAAAAGGTTTTTCAGATTCGCAAATTTTCGTTTTAGTTATGATATTTGTGAGGAAACAGTAATACTGAACATTTACCATGGTCTAATATAGCCATTATATGCATCTTTTGACAATTTAAAAACCTGAAAATTATAAAGCGTTGCAACGCGAAACGATTGAAGAATTTGGAGAGTTCTGTTGTTGTCGTTTAATTTTGTGAAATTACGAAGATTGCTCATATAAAGTATAAAATACGTCTCTTATAGATACTTGGCAGAATGGCCGAGCGGTCTTTTTACTCCAGGACTCCGGGGGTCACTGGTTCGAGCCCTGCTGCGGGCTACTTTTTTCCTTTTTTTATTTTTATTCTTGATTTTTTTTCTGGAGCTTTTTAGATCCAATGTTTATATTTATCAATATAAAGCATTTAATGACAAACTTCAAAACATGCCAAAATCTGTGAAAAGGCCCCTTTAATGGTACTAACAGGGAATACCGACTGGGATACGCAATTAAACACATGCGAATCTGCTCCAACCAATAGATACACAGCATAAAATCTTTATTAGTCCCTTACTGATCTCAACGGAGGAGATTGTAAGTTAAGCCACAGTCCATCATGTCTGTCCATCTGTCTGTCCGCGCGATCCTGTGGTTGCTCACAAAGTACGAAAGATATGTGCATGTACTTTGGTATACATGTACTTATAAATGGTAATGTGAGGATTATTCGACGTTTCACTATGCTTACATGAATTGTTTTCTTTCTGACTCCATGTGCAGTTGGAAAATGATTTTGAAGTTTCAATTTTTGAGCTTTTCTCATATTCTGTCTTAAAATACTGTGTATGCTATGTCCACGATTTTCATAAAAGAAATAACCCCATATATACAAGGCCATGGGAAGAAGACATAAAAACAATTAAGCCACAAAAAGGTCTAAGTCACCACTCGAAGGACAAAAGGTTCCCGGCTAGGATTATAGCTAACAATAAGTCAGCAGTGTCTATTTTAGTTATTAGCTATTTTTAAAATATTATTAATATCAATTATTATGACTATTCGTAAGAACAAATAAGATACACATTACTAAGAAATTGAGAGACAGTTCCGGCAAATGACACTAATACAATATTATCGAATGCATGTGTTGCTTTATTGTTTTCACATACTAATGGTACATGCATACACATAGCAATATATATATATATATATATATATATATATATATATATATATATATATATATATATATATATATATATATATATATATATATATATATATATATATATATAAATACTTACTTGACCACCCAGGGTCGCAGGTTTCATCCCGGGATACACCTTAATCTACCAACTTGTATGTTCGCATGAGATGGTAAGCCAAGTCTTGTACATGTCCGTTTCTCGTCGTGCACTCTAATACCCTTTGCCGACTCTGGGACGGGGCGCCTCTTGTACTGTTTCACTATTTCCCGTTACCCAATACACGATCAAGTCTACAGGAGGCGATTGCAATATGAAAAAGAAGCCCTTGCAATATGGGAAAGAAGACCTTGCAATATGGGAAAGAAGCCTTTGTAATATGGGAAAGAAGCCCTTGCAATATGGTAATAAGCTCATGCAATATGGGAAAGAAGCCCTTGCAATATGGGAAAAAGCCCTTGCAATATGGGGAAAAAGCCATTGCAATATGGGAAAGAAGTCCTTGCAATATGGGAAAGAAGCTCTTGCAATATGGGAAAGAAGCCCTTGCAACATAGGAAAGAAGCCCTTGCAATATGGGAAAGAAGCCCTTGCGATATGGGAAAGAAGCCCTTGCAATATGGGAAAGAAGCCCAAGGCGATATGGGAAAAAGCCCGGTCGGACACGTGGAAATGACGTGTCGTCTATGAGCAGTAATAAAATGACATGGATGGTATTCAGTTTAACGCGATACTAGTGTATAGTTGGAAGTGAGACCATACGACGAGGGGCAGTGTTTGTTGTCGTAAACGAATGCAGTATATCACTTGCAAGGTGCTAAAATTACCCAGTTAACTCGCAGGGTGTACCTCTACTATAAAATAGTGGAAGGATTGTTACGCTTTTATATAAATGATATATAATAAAATAAAATGCAATATTCTATAAATTTGAACTTTTTATACATCGTTTGAAGTAAAAATGACATTAGGAATACTCAAATATAATTAAGTATTCATACCTCCTATGAGCGGAAGTCAGGCGTTAAATAATCATATTATGTAAGTTCTTGTCGACTATGTACCTTGTGTAGTCTGAATAAATTTATTTTGTTTTGTAAAAAATTAACGTTAAAAGAACAGTTGCAGAAAACAGGATTTGCATTACATAATGCAGCCATTTTAAATTATGTTCATTGCAGATTTTGCACGTTGATACATCGAGGAAACACGAAATCATTCTGACACTAAAGCATGCTTATATATTTTTAAGAGTCTTCAAAATAATATTTAATATAGTAAACATCTTAATTCAATATATGACGCAGTGGCATAACACATCTCTTTAACACATAATTAGCTTCTGTGTCTTCTGAAGAATGTAATTCTCATGATTTTGGTACTTTCACTGCCCATAAAGAGATTTTTGTCTAGATTCATGGCATCTTCTCAGTGTATGGAAGTTCGTTTGGTTGTCACCAATGGGGCAGACAGGAGTAGGGGTTGGTCGTGTTATTACGCCCTACCCTCATCGATCCCATCAGTCGATTATATGAGACGCGTTCTGAGAAAACGGGACTTAATGCATGTGCGTAAAGTGTCGTCCCGGATTAGCCATTGCAGTTCGCACAGGCTTATCAGGGACGACACTTTCCGCCTTAACTGGATTTTCGCGTAGAAGAGACTTCATTTAAACGAAAAATACCATAAAAGCGAAAAGTGTCGTCCCTGATTAGCATGTGCGGACTGCACAGGCTAATCTAGTATGATACTATACGCACATGCATTAAGTCCCGTTTTCTCAGAACGCGTCTCATATATTATCAATATAGATTGGGATTTTTTCCAATTGTGTTTTTGGGCCAATACCTTCATGAAATAATGATTCAAACATATCACACTAACAAAACATCAAAGGGGCATTGGTGTCATAAGTTGGGTCGAAGAAGGTAGGATGCCAATGCGGGGTGGGGATACCGCTGGCTGTCCTGCACTTAAAATAACGAGATCACTCCAACATTAAAATAACTGGCTGGAACACAAATGTTTGCAATCATTGTACGACGGTTACATTACATGGTGCATTTGCGAGCATGAAACGACAACTCTGCTAGGAGATTGAAATGTTTCGTAACGTGTTCCTGCATTCGATTCCAAAGTATCAAATAAATAAGGAAGTATTGCTGGGACATATTTCGGCTTCAGAAAAGAGGTATTTCATGAGGCATATAAACCTATCTATCATAACTCTAAAAATCAAATAGTTATACATGCAATTAACAATAGTTTCAATATTCCAACTTCTAGCTGTACGACCCTCTAGGTTACTTAAGATGAATTTACTCATGTATCTCGCGGTGGTGGTGGTGGTGGTGGTGGTGGTGGTTGTGGTGGTGGTTATTGATACAATGCATTACAAAAATGCAGTAAGCCTTACATTTGGTAAAATTTAAATATATTACAAGGGAGGCAAATGCTGTAACAAAAAGAACATGCATAAACGGTAGTTGTTTCCCTTGTTTGAACCATGCTAAATCCTTAAAATGCATATCCAGTAACTGTGACCTTCACCTGTGACCTTTGACCTAGTGACCTGAAAATCAATAAGGGTCATCTGCAAGTCATGATCAATGTACCTATGAAGTTTAATGATCCTAGGCCCAAGCGTTCTTGAGTTATCATCTGACAACCACCTGGTGGAAGGACCGACAGACCGACCGACATGAGCAAAGCAATATACCCCCTCTTCTTCGAAGGGGGCATAAAAATGTTCTATTGATTCCACGTGCTAGTTCGTTCTATGTTATGGTCCTTTATTGGAACATACATAACACAATAAAGAGCTTTCTCCATTAAAACGATATTTAATAAACACATCATTCTATACTGCGCACTAATTGCGTAGTAATTGTGTAAAAACGATTTAAGGAAAGGCGGCCGTGTATACATATATGACGCTGCAACAAAGAATGTTTAAAGTTAATAAAGACAAGAAGATGAATTTTGTTACCTAGGCGTGATTGTAAAACATCGATAATTGTTTCACAAGCGTCGCAGCGTGTCACGTATAATTTTTACATTTTTTTCAAAATAATGTAGATAATAGGTGGGCACTTTACTGTCGGCTTACTAAGTTAAAAAGCAGAGGTTGAATATAAACATAAACTTACAATTTATAAATTTACATCAATTATTGTATTTAAATTCAATTGAATACTTGTACTCGTTAAGCGCGGGGGGAGGGGGGGGGGGGGGTAAGCCCTCTTTTACGGTGACAAGTTTATGGCGATGATAATAGAGGAACGCATAAGCACAATTTTATAACCCATTTATGCTTAGTGGATTCTCCCATCCTACTAAATTGGATCAATTTATTTCCAAAATTAGGGATGTCTAGTATCATGCGGCGTCTCATCTGGGTCTACGCTGTTTGCCAAGGTCTTTTTTCTAGACGATAGGCATAAATGGGTTAACTACTTGGCTATGTTTATAATTATTGAGAATAAAGCTTCTGTAAAGGAGCTTCAACCCACCGTTATTATGCTACCAACCAGGGACCTATACAAATGTTTGTATAGGTCCCTGTACCAACTAGACCTGTTAATTTCACTTAATGTCAGAAATTATAAAAGGGAAATTTTATTTTATGGTTGTCTTAACCAGTGAGAATATAAGTTAAATTCCAAATAATGACGACAATTAAATATTGTTCACCATGGAACATGGATTATTTGTCATAAATTTCATTTCACCAATTAGCTACTTTATCGATTATTCCTTTTCGGCATCAGTTGACTCCTTTTGGGGTGCAAAATATCTACTATATGCATATATTAAGTATAATATTTATGTATTCGTAATGTTTGGTAATTCAATTTCCAAATTTCACAGGTAATTCAATATCTACTTGTTAAGATCCAAATGTATGTAGTTGACGAATTTGAGTCAGTCAGTCAGAACCCAGAACTGTTCCTGTTACAAAGATTCCAATTTCTTTCTTATAAATTGGACAGAATATAAAAGTAAATTGTGTAAATATTGGTATTGTATTTTAATAAATATGGCAAATCTAGCTTTCAAATAAATAAATAAATATTATAACTTATGTACTTGATACAAATGTTTATACAATATACTGAACAAGTGCATAATGTGAACACGTTCTAAAACACATAATAACCTTTACCATGCATAAATGAGAGACACACATACAATGAGTAGTGTTCTGAGAAAACTGGGCTTAATGGAATAATGCATGTGCGTAAAGTGTCATCCAAGATTAGCCTATGCAGTCCGCACAGGCTAATCAGGGACACCACTTTCCGCTTTTATGACATTTTTTGTTTAAAAATCCAATTTAGGCAAACTGCACAGGCTAATCTGGGACGACACTTTACGCACATATTTTATGCCCAGTTTTCTCAGAACGCGGCTCAAATAGTCAACCAACTCCACAAGGATTACATGTTTGTGCATGCACTCCAAAAGCTTTGTTATTCAATATGGACTGACTATCACTTATGAAAGCATACAACTTGAAACTTTAAAAGCAATAAAAACAAACAACTCTTTTAATAGATCATGGACTTTTTCCACCACAGTAATTCAGTGCTCCTAAAAAATATAAACATGTATTTTTAGACAAATATTATCAATATATGAAATTTTAAGGTTTTCAAATCCATTGTCTTCTTTCATGCTACCAAGTAACATTTTACTTGGCAAAGTTTTCAGGGAAATGGTTGATGTTACATTCAAGAATTTCAAGTGATCTGTTGGGATCGTTGTTACAACCAGGGAAGGTAACTCTAGTGAATGATCAGGGGAAGGAACTGTTGTATCCTCTCAGTAGATATTGACAGCATGTGTCTCCTTATTTAAGCAACTTCTTTTTCTTCTTGTTTTGCCTCAGTGGCCAGCTAGAAGCTTCACCTAAAAATAAAACATAACCTTAAAAGAGCCTTTGCACGCTTTGGTAAATTGACAAAATTCAAAAAAGTTGTTTAAGATTCGCAAATTTTCGTTTTAGTTATGATATTTGTGAGGAAACAGTAATACTGAACATTTGCCATGCTCTAAAATAGCCATTATATGCATTTTTTGATGATTTCAAAACCTGAAAATTATAAAGCGTAGCAAAGCAAAACAATTGAATAATTTGGAGAGTTCTGTTGTTGTCGTTTTATTTTGTGAAACTACGAGGATTGCTTATAAAATGTATAAAATACATCTTTCATTGGAGCACGGATGGCCGAGGGGTCTAAATGGTACATTTTTCCTCCATGACTTCAGGGGTCAGTGGTTCAAGTCCTGTTGAGGCTTATTTTTTTTCTTTTTTTCTAAATGTTATTCGGGATTTTTTATTGAAGCTTTTTTATATCAAATGTTAACATTTATAAATATAAAGCATTACAAAAAAAATTAACGCATGCCAAAATCTGTGAAAAGGCCTCTTTAACTAACTGCCAAACTTGTATAGAGTTTTTAGCATCACTGTGTAGTCAAGTGTATTTTTTCAACAAATATTTCACCCCACCCCCCTGATTTCAGGCCAGCCAGTATTAACCTATGAGGCACCTTAACTGATAAAAATCTTAACTCCTTACTCTTTACTGGTAGGCCAGGCGCTTAGCAGGAAGGCCATCGCCAACCTGTTGATTTCACTAACTGCTGGGTGACCAACAGGCCATGTCAAAACACCTTAAGTCCCACACGATAGGCAAACACCCTTATCACTAGGCCAAGGAAACAATATATTCTAGTTTCTAGTTTATATACACTTAAATATAAAATTCTTTGTTTCTCTCAAAAGTTTTGTTAATAAGGTATCATGCATATGCGCCTTATGAGGGTCTCAAACCTATCTTATCAATTTGAAGTTGTACCGATGATAGTGAGTCTTTAACGAGGGTCTCAAACCTACCTTATCTATTTGAAGCTGTGCTGACGAAAGTAAGTCTTTAATGAAAGTCTCAAACCTACCTTGTCTATTTGAAGCTGTACGGACAATAGTAAGTCTTTAACGAGAGTCTCAAACCTACCTTGTCTATTTGAAGCTGTACAGATGCAAGTTAGTCTTTAACGAGAGTCTCAAACCTACCTTGTCTATTTGAAGTTGTACAGATGCAAGTAAGTCTTTAACGAGAGTCTCAAACCTACCTTGTCTATTTGAAGCTGTACAGACACAAGTAAGTCTTTAACGAGGGTCTCAAACCTACCTTGTCTATTTGAAGCTGTACGGATGAAAGTGAGTCTTTAACGAGCGTCTCAAACCTACCTTGGTCAATAATATATATGACAGGTCGCCGTGGTGTAATGGATATGGTGTCAGCCTAACGGGTTCGATCCCAACCGTGGGTGCGTTCTTTAGATCTCCCCCAAAGACACCAAGTACTGGTTTAAGGCCCAGAAAACTGACTCTAGAGCGTTTCAATAAGCCTGAGGCTTTCGTTGCAATAGACCTAACATAAATAGGTTTTAAACTAAACCTACCTTGTCTATTTGAAGCTGTACAGATGAAAGAGAGTCTTTAACGAGGTTCAGTCGGTTGGTTTCTTCCTTTGACTGTATCTCTATCTCATCACACTTTCTCTCGTAATCCATCCGATGACTGGCCAGCTGTTGTAGCTGTTGTTGAAGCTTTGAGATTTCAGCTTCCTGAAATTTGTTTTTTCAAAAATGCTTCTTGAAATAAATGTGTTGCTTGTTCATATGGATTTTTCACCGTTTTCAACAATATTTGAATCATATCAAAATTGAAGTGTTTATGGCTTTTGGCATCTACTGTTCTTACAGGTCAGATTGACTAACTCTTTCCACCAAAGCAAAATATATATATTTATTATATATATATTTATCCCATTTCTTATAATAATTTTTGATACTAATAAAAAAAGCTAAAAATTAAATTCCATAGCTAAAATATATTTGTTTAACCACTTATTAAATTAAAAATGAATATTAAGCAAAAAAACTACCTTGCATAATGAAAATTAATATCAAATCAATTGTAACATATGACATGTACCAGTACATATATTTACACAATTTCGGCAAAATTTAATAAAGGCAATCCCCATTTGTAGCATAGTATGACTTCCAAAAAATGGTAAGGAAATAGGTTCGGTGTTTTAGGCCCGTATTCACCGACCAATTCTTCCAGTTAAGTCTAAAAAAATTCAGTATTCTTAAAAACTGTAATGTGTGAAAATTACTTGAAAGTCTAGTCTAATATGGCAGTCAACACCAATAATTATAGCATTCATTGTCAATAAAAATATTTCTTATAATATAAGCACCATTTTTTTTATCATACATATGCAAACTCTGAGGTATTCTTAACCCTTTGCATGCTGGGAAATTTGTCGTCTGATAAAAGGTCGACTGCTGAATTTCTAAAATTAGCATTTTCTTCATTTTTTTCAAAGAATATTATCAGAATAGCAAACAGTTTGGATCCTGATGAGACGCCACGTTCTGTGGCGTCTCATCTGGATCCAAACTGTTTGCAAAGGCCTTCAAAATTCGGTTCCCGCACTGTAAGGGTTAAGTCTATAAATGGTTGGTGAATTCGGGCCCAGAAACAAAAATCATACCACAGTTTTTTCCTTGCTTTCAATGCTGTACACCTGTTTCCGTTCACGCTTCAACTGATGGGAGAGATCGTCTATTTCGGAAGTGATATTCTCTGCTTCCTCCTTAAGAATATCTCGTCTTGTTAGGAGATTCTGGTATTCTTCTTCGTAGTTCTTTTTCGGTACCGTGCGAATGGCTGAAATTATGTGATATAGAAAATTACAAATTTATTTGTTGTTGTTGTCATCTTTTGTTGTTTTTTGTTTTTAATACATGGTTAAGAATTGTAATATTTAACTTTTAAAAATAGAGATTTATTTTCATTTATATTTTTTTTTCTTTTTTGTGAGTGCTTAAACCATACACATATAAACTATACATATGTATTTATTTTTAAATACTTGTAAAGTGTTTTTTTTTCCTAATTATGAAACATAGTAATGTATTTCATTTTTACACTAAAAAATTGTGTTTTCCTTTTAATTTTATTACAAATTTGCAGAAGAGGGTTTTATAGACATTACCTCAGAACAAAGCATGTTATAAAAAAGACAACTGCAATTAAATTGCAAAATCGATAAGTAGGAGTTACTTCCCTTATAAATTGCTCAATACTAGAATACAAGAAAGATAAATGACGGGGAATCTTTGAATACTATTTTGAAAAAACAAACAAACATAAAATATCTTTATAACATGTACTATGGTTTAAATTGTTTCTCTAATTTGTTATGTACAAAGTCATGTAAAAATATGTGAAAAGATACAATTCAGTCAAAACTACCTTTTCATAGGATGTAAAATAGTTAATTGCTGTGTCATAATTCAGTTGGTGCAGCGCTAGACTACGAATCTGAGGACTGAGGAATTGATAATAGCCAAGAAACGTAACTTGTGTGGGTATTGGCCATTAGATTGTATTCAAAGCCATTGTCCCCCTACTTTGGTTTCAAGTAGGGTAATTGTCAGTAACTGACAAAAGGATATTCACTTAGTATTGGTCAACTAGCTAATCCTGGAAAGCTTTATTTTGTAAACGGACTGCTGTAATGCAAATGAAATAGTGTTGAGAATTGCAAAAAACAACTACAAATCCCCCAAAGAAACATGAGAACTGCACATTGACACCTTAATCAAATTACCAGTCCTACAAAAAATTTTCACTTTGGATACCCAGATTATTTTCATCCATTTGATATTTTATGCTAAGAATCATTTCACATTTTTGATAACTACCAGTATAAAAAATCCTCCACTTGCATGCACTGGTTTTCTGTCTGTGCGTCTGATTAGTGTGAAAGGTGTGACTTACATGCACTGGTTTTCTGTCGGTGTGTCTGTTTAGTGTGAAAGGTGTGACTTACATGCACTGGTTTTCTGTCAGTGTGTCTGTTTAGTGTGAATGGTGTGACTTACATGCACTGGTTTTCTGTCTGCGTGTCTATTTAGTGTGAAAGGTGTGACTTACATGCACTATTTTTCTGTCTGTGCGTCTGTTTAGTGTGAAAGGTGTGACTTACATGCACTGGTTTCTGTCGGTGTGTCTGTTTAGGGTGAAAGGTGTCACTTACATGCACTAGTTTTCTGTCTGTGCATTTGTTTAGTGTGAAAGGTGTGACTTACATGCACTGGTTTTCTGTTTGTGTGTTTGTTAAATGTGAAAGTTGTGACTTACATGTACTGGTTTTCTGTCTGTGTGTCTGTTAAGAGTGAAAGTTGTGACTTACATGTAACGGTTTTCTGTCTGTGTGCCTGTTTAGTGTGAAAGTTGTGACTTACATGCACTGGTTTTCTGTCGGTGTGTCTGTTTAGTGTGAAAGGTGTGACTTACATGTACTAGTTTTCTGTCTGTGTGTCTGTTTAGTGTGAAAGGTGTGACTTACATGCACTGGTTTTCTGTCGAAGTGTCTGTGTAGTGTGAATGGTGTGACTTACATGTACTGGTTTTCTGTCTGTGTGTCTGTTTAGTGTGGAAGTTGGTTATGATCTGTTGCAGCATGATGTTCGGGGTAGTGGAGTGCACGGCGCAGCCGCACATTGCGCAAAACTTGGTGCGCTGACTGCAACTTGTGCACAGGGTGTGGCCGCAGGGGATGAGCAGCATGGCGCTGGAACTGGGGGGCATCTGGAAAATAATACCAGCCCTTTTCCAGGTAATCTGAGCTAAATGCATGTGAATAAAGTGTCGTCACTGATTAGCCTGCGCAGTCTGCTTTCTTGGAATTTTTGGCTTAAAGGAAGTCTCCTCTAAACAAAGATCAAGTTAAGGCAGATATTGTCAACAGTCATTAGCCTGTGCGCACTGCATAGGCTTACCTGGAATGACACTTGATGCATATGCTTTTAGCATGGTTTTCCAAGATCAAAACTCATTGAGCTAAAATAGACCCAATCTTGGTCTGATAATCTATTGATAAAAAATGTTTGTGAAAAAAAATAAGTTTACACGCTGTTAACCTAAAAATTTAGATTAAAGAACTATTATGGGCAACTTTATGTAAATCATTTTGTAAATTATAATTAACAACAGTTGATATAGATTAGACTGACAGTGTTTAGTTATACTATTTAAAAAATATATGTATTGCCATAGCCATATGTTATGGCTGTAAGGGAGATTAGCTGTTAACATTGATAAATACTAAGCCTAATGTTGTTGAAAACCGAATTTATCAATAATCCTAATTTCTTATACAGTAGCAATGTTTGTCCCCATTCATTATTTTCAAGAGAGTAAACTGTAAAATAATTGTATTTCCTGCAGAAATGCTAAGCAATTGTGAACGGCAACCCACTGTTTCTGCCTTAAAATTTATTGTATTATCTTTCAAGCAACATGTCACAATTAATCTCATGGCATTACCATAAATAAGCAGTCAAATTTAAGTTAACGAACATGTTTTGCCAATGTTTCAATCGCACAAATCTCAAATTGAAATGAAGAAAACATCGAAATACAAATGACATTTTATTTTGGCATCGTTTGCCTGAACCTTTAGCATAAATTACTTTAAATTGATAATGGGTATAATTTAAGCATTTGTTTCATTACATAAATGACAGAGGAAGTTAATTTGATATTCTAAATATCTATTTAATTCTATTCCAGTTGAAAAACTAATGTATTTATCATAATGGTACTTCAGTTTACTTGTGCATAACGGTTAAAATCAGGTTAATTTTGTCAACCTTAGCCGCAGATGTGATGTAATACTATTTTGTTGCATTGGGCTGTTATGTAACAACAAATAGCTTAGACTAAGCTGCAAAGATAACACAACATCAACATAAAACTTTTATTTAAAACCCTCAATTAATGCTGCCCTTAAACTCAAACCAATTTTAAAAACCCTTAATATATGCCAGGGCTTTTTTTCCTTCTGTGAGAATGGCTGTTTTTCACAAATTTGGGATATTCGCGACTCAAATTTTCACAATTTCAATAAGTTTGTGACTCAAATTTTCACAATTTTAGAAAGTTTGCGACACATTTTTTCACAATTTTGAACAGTTCGCAACTCATTTTTTCACATTTTTGAACAGTTTGCAACTCATTTTTTCCAAGGCCGCTTATCAAAAACAGGAAAAAAGCCCTGTATGCTGCACCTAAACTCACCATTAGTTTTTCACAAGTAGGGCAAACATGGCTGGCAAGGCTATTCTCACTAACATCAGCCTCTTTGGACGGGGAACTCTTCATGGCAACAAAACTTGCTGCATTTGATACGTTATTGAAGACCCCCTTTGAGTATTTGGTGGAGAGCTTTAAATCCCCTTTCACTCTTGCTATAATATCGTCGGCTCGCGAGTCAAAATCTTCAGGCGAGAGAAGTGTGGCCGCAGTGATCTCACCTGTTTCATCTTCGCTGTTAAATCCGGGGTCAGTCGACTCTGACCTAACACTTGATGGATGAAGCATTTTGGGTTTACCACCGTTAGCAACTCGCAAGCTGTTTTCCCGAATGGAGCCATCATTATAATTAGCACTCCTGTACACAGTTTTGTTTGCACCGGAATTAACTGCCTTACTATTCTCTTTGAATTCATCCACATGGTCTTCCATTTCATCATCTTCGTTATCTGATTCCTGAGACTCTTTAGCTTTTAACCAGTTTTGAAACTTTGCCTTGGATTTATTCGTGGCTAGAAGTCCTTCAATGGAACTTTCATCCCTGCTTTTGATAAATGTCTTTCCTTCATGGTATTCTGGCTTCTCTCTGGACAATGATGTGGTTTCTTTTTGAGCTGGAAAACATGCATGACAGAGATAAGTTCATTACATTTTTTTGAGAATTTATGATTTTTTGTTCAAGATTTTTTACTTTTTTTTTTTCTCTCCCTTTTATGTCGGTGACCATAATAAAATACTTTCTCATCTGCTATTGTTTAACCGTTTAATTTCCATGCACCATGTGCTGTTTTACAATGTTTCTTTTTGAGCTGGAAAACATGCATGACAGAGATAAGTTCTATTACATTTTTTTGAGAATTTATGATTTTTTGTTCAAGATTTTTTACTGTTTTTTTTTCTCTCCCTTTTATGTCGGTGACCATAATAAAATACTTTCTCATCTGCTATTGTTTAACCGTTTAATTTCCATGCACCATGTGCTGTTTTGCAATGTTTTAAAATCATACAGAAAACTCAATTATGCTTTTGTATAAAATATTTGAAAAGTTAAACATCATCATCATCATCATCATTATCATCATCATCATCATCATCATCATGTCAGGTTACAGAAATTGCAGCATTATAAAGACTAAAAAAGGATTATTTTTACATTAATGCCTGTATTACTAAAAAGCATTTCTTACAAGATAGTGATTAATAACATATTGAAGAGTGTTCTAAAAAACGTGATTAATAATACATTCATCACAGAGTGTGCTTGAAATAACAGAGTGATTAGCATATAATACACATACAACAGAGGGCGTAAACAGAAAACAAAAATAACATATCACAGACTGTTCTGCAAAAGTAATCAACAACATATCACTGAGTATGCTGAAAGTTTCTGACGGTCTTCGTAATGTTGCACCAACAGTCTCTTCAAAGACAGGGATATACAAAAGATGTATTTTTGAGAAACACAATGCCCCCTTCTGCGCTGCTTTTTCTTGAAGCAATATATTTGAACTTTGGTCTTGAAGGATGACCTTGACCTTTCACCAATCAAAATGTGCAGCTCCATGAGATACACATCCATGCCAAATATCAAGTTGCTATCTTCAATATTGCAAAAGTTATGATTAATGTAAAAGTTTTCGGACGGACGGACAGACTGACTGACGGACCGTCAGACAGACAGACGGACTGACGGACGGTTCACAAACAATACACCCTTCGGGGGCATAAAAATTGCAATAAGCTTCAGCTTGTGTTTGGTACCCTATCTGAAGGTTCACTCCTGCTCCTTTTTTGCAATTCAAACTTACCAGTTACTGATGTTAAAGCATTTGGGGATGATGAACTGTTCTGGATTTCCGCTCTTTGCTTCATCCAGTTTTGTTGCCTCTGTTTCATTTCCTTCACCTGAATACCAATTAAAAATTTATGCCAATAGTTGCTTATCCGCTTTTTTCAGACAAGCAGAGGTGTAACGGAAGCAGGGTACATGTGAGCAACCACTCTTAATTTGTCGCACATCAGAATTATAAATCTCAGAATATTGATAAATTGCTGCCAACATAAACAAATATATAAATCCCATCTCAAACCCCACAATTATTGCACAGGTGATCACTAGTTTTTCATTCTTACAGCTAAAACACAATTTTTTATTAATATAAAGCAATAAATAAACAATTGGATTATCAAGCATACAGGCAGATTTCCCAAGTGTTATACAGAGTAACCTAAATTTCCGGCTGTCAAGTTTCAGTGTTTCTTATCTCTGTTTGTTAATACTAATATATCTCTGGTTAGAGTAGTTGTGTAGAGCAGAGCTACTAATTAAAGTTTGTTTGTTCAATTAAAATAATAACTTGATAATTAACCCCAAATTTCGTGCATAATGCTCCAAATAGATAATACATGGTTACTGTTTAATCATAACAGGTTGATATTGGACATCCGACAAGGATTACATCTGCACACAGAAGCCAGCGATTTTCCTCCTTCTTTATAAAGTACTGGTAAACGGCACTTTCCCAATTACGAAAAAAATACAAATTTCCCAATTGCTGTCCTTAACTTCCCAATTAAAGGTAAAGGCTTTTTAAAAGCAACATTTAGTTAGTTTCCCTTTGCAGCTCTATAGCTTGAACCTAGGTTTACCGGTATATAATAATGACAGCTTGAAAACACTTAGTTATCAATTTTAAAGTATTTGGGAGCAAAAAATCAAATACACCAATTTTCCAATTTGAGGTTTTCACGACTCGATTTTTCCCAATTTTGAGGTTTTCATGACTCGATTTTTCCCAATTGGACCGGTACGGATACTTTTCCCAATTGGACAAAGAAAATCGCTGGAAGCAAAGCCAAAAATCATGATGTCTTAACAACCATTGTTATATTGCCGTTGTGTAATAGGTATGGTGTCTCAGCCAAGCGATCAGGGGGTCACCCTCTTTTGATCTCCCCCAAAGACACCAAGAACTAGTTCTACCCAGGCCCAAGACTCATTTAATAGTCCTGCAATTAATGGGATTAATAAAAAAACCTCTTACCCAGATTGTGTTTACTTGTTTAACATTTCTACAAAAAAATAAATTTCAGATTGGTGTGACTTTGTATCATAAATATTGCTGGGTATCATGAGACTCTCAAATTTGGGCGGGGAAAATATATGTGAAATAGAACGTAAACTGAGTGAGAATGTGTAATCGGTCAGTCTCCTTAAAACACTGTCTTTTAATAGAATTTTATCACAAAATATCATTATCAGGCAGGCAGTGATTTGTTTGTTCTTCAAATCGTACAAACTGTGCCTTTTTTATTAGAAAAAAAAGCGTGATAGACCATGAACTTGGGAAACATTTAACATTATTAATATGATTATAAATAACAGTATACCGATTGTTTTTAAGTGGATGTTAAAATGCTTTCTAATATGTATATTATGAAGTGCTAGGTAATAAAATTGCCAAATAATAAACTCAATGAACCAATTATTGAGTTTATTTAGGATAAGTTTGGCATATTTTTGGGGCAATTTTGGTAATATTTTTGAGGAAAATGTTACTTTTGCAATGGGTAACACTCAAAAAGCCTTTAACATGTTTAAGAGGCTGTAATTTAGTGCAAAAAAAATCCCTGACAGGTGTTAGTGGGTCCCTTTTATAAGAGCTGCATACAGATCAAGAACATAATCGAACGTATAAACTTCACAACCTTATCCCGAATTTCATTCTTACGACTTTTATTCATGATGAAACTAATATTAATGTTTTCCCTTTTTTGTTGTCAAACAGTATCAGCCATTCATAAACAAAAGAATGACAACTCTCGAATTAAAACACACACCCTACAGTTAAATGTTACCACAGAGTTCTGTCCCTTATTATTAAATTAGACATGGAGTTGAATGTTGCTAATTTTTCGAAACAGGTATTTATTTTACATCCATAAACGTTCATGCCTTTCATTTGTACAAACATTTATAAATTATCTTCGAGGTTGGATTATTAGCCTCAGGGTACCAATTCTCGAACGATGTTTTGCCGATTTTATTTAATTTAAAATTAAAATTAATTTAAGCAGATATTTCAGGTAAAAGACTACTCTTTCTGAAACTATAAAATGTAAAGAAAACAAGCCAGGGCTTTATTTAAGCGGACGCCCGCTTGCCCGTGCCGGGTTAAAATCGTCGCGGGCAAGTGATTTTCCAAAGTAGATAGTCCGCCGGGCAAGTCCGTTTCGTATTAGCATAATTGCGGTATTTTTTTCGACTTTTCCCTTTGTATCTATTTATTTTCTTTGAGTCAATATATTTTTTCATCAAGTACAAGTAAAACGAGATTTGATTGGTCGCTTGCATTGTATAAGCCAATCTAAACGCTCAAAACAAGTTCTACTCGGCAGACGTTACAACATGGCGGACGGTAGCGTCCAGCCGATCTTTTCATTTAAAGGTCCAGTGCCGATTTTATATCGAAAAATGCTATTTTATAAATGTGTATATTCTAAAATGAGTGGTATCATCAAGAGAAATAGCAAAAATATTAAAATACTAAAAACGATGATCTTGTTTTCCGTAAACCGCCTGGGTATTTCCGCCACCTATTTTGGCTGTGACGTCACTTGCACTCAACGCTCATGACACGGAAACTTGTCCATTGTTATTACGGATCGAAGCGTGAACACCTCGCGCTTAATGTCAACATTGACACTCAATATCGTGCTATGTTAATACAGTTCCATTTATACAAGTTTTATAAAAAACGTGTGCTTTTTCTGTGTGTGTGTTTTGCACGACAATCGTTATTCTACTGTTAGTGTTGTTTTTTTTTCGGGTGCAAAAATCGTGCGGAAAGGGAAACAAGGGTCTATTCGGTTTTGACAAGGATGATGTTACTCGTAAGAAATGGATTAATAATATATTATACGCATGTATGTATTAACGGCTTAGTTACAAAAATAAATTACAACCCTGCTCTTATTATTAAGAACAAATAGGTTTATAAGTGGAACAGCGAAATACAAAATGACAAATACATTTTATTTGATAAATAAACAAACAAAGCTACAGCTTAATAACAACAAAGTATCAAACATAACATTCTTGTTCTGATATTGAACTCAACTGAATTACTGTCTATTACACATATTATAAAAAGCCATTTTAAAATGGAATTGGAATGGTATTACTTAAAATAGTAATATTATTTACTAACATCATCCATTATGTTATATTGAAATATTCAGATAAAAATGTAAATTGAGGAGGGTTTGTGTAAATTGTAATTATTAGTACAATTTATTGATTTCATAAACAATAACAGCTTGACATTCTCTGTAATGGGTATCCGAACAATCGCTCCCACAGACAATCGATCTAACGCTAAGTTTGACAGGGCGGACGTTCGCTCTTATATAATTTGACACCACGGCCATTGTTTCATACAATTAGATGCAAAACCTTAAAACATAGTATACGCCGATCAAAGGTTAACACCTATAATTAGCCTGTTCTGTTCTTTGTTCTGTTTGGTTAACACCTATAATTAGCCGAAAATTAAATTTACTTTGTGCGTATTATCATAAATACAAGTTGAGCAATTTTTCAGCTTCTCCAACTTCTCAAACGGTTTATGTAAACAATGTAAACAATGTAACGATCTAGAAGATCACTTTCATTTTTTACTCGAATGTCCAGTTTTTAATAGCCTCAGACAACAATATATACATAGACAATGATTGATTTCTAAGTTTCTTATGTTTCAAGAATTCCCATGGCTACGAGTCAAATTGACCCCAGTTACCATTGTTGTGTATTAGTCCATACAGAGTGTCATGGAGTTTATGGCTATTTGGCTGATGACATGTGACTTATCTGTGGATATATCACAGCTGATTATTGCAGACACCGCATGATTTTAGATAAGAGATTAGCATAACCCCAATTATATCAACAAACAATCATAAAATGTATTACTATCAGACGAGTGGTTAGCTAACCAAGGGGTGCAGCTCCATGTCATATAAAAGTCCCACTCTGCCCACTTGGGCCTACACCATGCTATTATTTTGATTATCATGTGATTCTAACAGAAGTTGTATTTATCAATAAATTAATATAATTGTTCACACTTAAACTTTTTTATTATAACTGGAAACAATGTTTTAAATTAAAATTCATGTCATTAGAAATACTAACATTCCTTCCCATTCAGAACCGGTGCAAGTATCCGCTCTATTTGTTTATTATTAACCAGTGCTTTGTGTAACCAAGTCATATTCAACAAGCTTGTACTGTAAAATAACAATCAAAAAATTATTTTTCCCCCGACACTAGCATGAAACACAGTTATATGTATTTCTAATCCGTGTTCCCAACACGATGGTTATCTTGAGCATTGACAAAATAAACATCGCTGTCCGAGTCAGAATCATAAAAATCTGACAAACTGTCGCTTAATTCTGACTCATGCATGCTAGGTTGAACGGAAAACTCATCATAATCTCTATTTTCCATTTTCCATCAATTTTTCTAACTAAAGTTTTGAGAGATAATACATCCGTTCGAGAGATAATTCGTCCGAAGCTTTATAGTGCCGGTTCGTTATTGAGTGCATGTGACGTCACTCCCGGTTTGAATGAAAATGTCGAGAACATCGGAATGTGTGAAAAATCGCGACTTTGTTCTATTCGGTCTCGCTTATAACACCGTATTTGAAATGAAGTGAGGTTCGAAATAGTTTAGATATGCACTAAATTCGATAAATAAAGGTGTTTTACGGGATTTTTAAATCGCGGCACGTGAACTTTAAACATTTTAAATGTTCTGAACCAGACCAAAACAACAATGTCCCTGATTTTAATAACAAGCAAGATAAAATTGTTATTCGTTACTGTGCTATTCCAATTTTCTTGTATAAAACCACTCAAACTGAAACAATTTCAGAACAGTTACTAGAACTGGATGAAGAAGCATATACTAGTGATAGTGATGTCTATGAACATGAATATAATAACTGTGAAAAGGATTGTTCAGAGTTTGAAAATCATGTTGAATATGCAGACCGTTTAAAACTTGCTAAGAATGCATATGAAGAGTTTCTCACTATTTTAAACTGTGAATAACTTGTTTGTTACATATTCACAGTTACAAATAGTGAGAAACTCTTCATCAAAGACATCAACATGATTTTCAAACTCTGAACAATCATTTTCACAGTACTATTTTAAGCCTTCCCCCTTTTAATCGTATATAGTGACAAGTATACCGTTTTAAAATGTTAATAGTAATAAACTCTTCATATGAATTGTATCCAATAGTGACGATTCAATGAAATAAAACTGTCCAGATTTTGTTTTGTTGACAACTTTATATTATAAAAACGATTATTATTTTATTTTTGATACATTGAATATAGCTGAAATTAAATCTAGCATAATAATTCATGTGTATCAATGCTTTAAAGATCAAATGACAATAAAAAATTGACTTCAAAATAGGGCAACCAATTTGTATTGAGGGCAAGTAGATGTTCAAAGTAACTTGCCCCCCGGGCAAGTGAATGTCAATTTCTTACGTTAACCCCTGCAAGCGTTAATAACTCGACCTTACCGTTGGTCAAATGAAATCGGTTCTATTAACATTTTGCAACCCGTTTGGAACCAATTATCGTCTTTTATTAGACGTTCAGTAAAGCAAGCCATCAGACATTTGCAACACACACATAAACTGGTAAAATAAATTCATTTACATAGCAACTGACGTGGATGATCATTACTTATATATTTTGTTCATTTAATCAAAAGATACTTATTGATACTTTGGACAAACATTTACTTTTTTGGACTTCTCTAACTGCTGCTTGTAGAGCACAGACTGAGTATTTATTTGATTTTCTTCGTGTCATATGTCGAAAAGAAATAAAAAGAAAATCTAAATAGATGTATTCTATTTATAAATAAAATGATTCTTAATAAATGTGGTTGAATATTACCAAGTTACCAGTTGGCTTCAGTAGGAATTGACAATAAAACAACTTAGTTGTTTGCAACCTAATCCATTAAAATAAAAATAGAAACAGGGCGAGGTCAAGGATGTAATCGCTTATTTTGACAGTTGTAAACAAAGTGAAAGGTAGGAAAAAGCCTTTAAGGGGAATGAAAACATCGCTTGTATTGTTAGAATCTTATAAAACAAAACATTTTGATGACTTATAATGATCTAACTGAAATAACCACTAATTTATCTGGTCAAATATTAAAATTTTACTTGGTTCAATGAATCTTCGTCTGCAGTTGCGTTTACGAAGAAGAGACTGTCAAGTGGGAAGTTTGCCAATAGAGTGTACTCATATTGGACTTACTTAGAATGGGACCCGATTTCCAATTGAACGATTCCACCAAGAGTAAATTGTATAATTTATAAAAATCGTTTGCGAATTGGTTCCGTTCGAGAATTGGAACCCTAAGGCTACCTACCGTACATATTTCAATGTTCCAATGTCGTTTATTACACTCATAAGGCATAGTCCATATAAGTTGCAATATTTCAACTCTCTGACTCAGCTTTATGACCCGAAGCAGTGATTTTTTTTGCCAGAAATTACAGCCGATATTCGGCTGCTTCCCAATTGCAAAAAATGACGTTTTTCCCAAAAAATTGATTAAAATTTCCCAAAATGAGACAAAATTTTCCCAATAAAGCCAATAAGATTACAATGTAATTTAGCAATAATTTCGAACGAGTGCCGATCGAGTTGCCGAGTCGTCGCCGAACAACAACTGACTTACGTATTGTTCGCGAATTTAGCCGAATACGATTTTACGTTGCTATTCACATCTCTCTCTATATTGCGGAGGATACCGACGATAGTCGATGTCTCCCGATTGTAAACGCCTGTTTTTACACACGCCCAAGATGGCGGCAAGCAGACGAGAAATTTTCGATGAGCGGCGAAAATGATAAATAACGTTCAAATTAACAACGGATATCATATGGTTATTACGAAAGAATTTAATGTGTGTGTCAATTAACGCAAAATACAACGTTTGAGATAAAAACAACAAATATTTATTACAAATCTTCACAGTGAATGTGCATCACGGAAATCAGTGTTGGGAAATTGGAGTTGGTCTACCGTTACTCACAAAGTTAATGCATTTAAGATGAGTATCGTTCGAAAATGGAAAGAGACAAACATGATATGATTTATATGTTAGTGGATCTGTGTAAAATCAGATTCATATGCATATTCTGCTTTATTATGTTTGTCACGCTTTACAGTTTACTGAAATAGCATTGAAGTGCAAGATGTTGAAAGGTAAAGAAATGAAATAGATTATTTTAACTCGGACATTTAATACATCATTGACATAGCAAGACCACTAAAGCGTTTTTTTTATAAATATTTGTTAATGTTTTCACCATATGATATTTAATTTAAAAGAATACTGAATTAAATTCTGACTGTTAAAGAGTTTATGATTAAATGGTATATTTAAGAATCTATATAGATTTTTGCAAGTTCAATATGAATGTTGAAGAATATTAACTTAACATTGTCTTCATTGTAAGAACACATTAAATTAGCACTTTATAATATAAAAATGCTGTCAAACATACTTTAATAATTTTAATTCTGTTCTTATAATCATATTTATAATGTTTTCCAATTTCATGGTTTATCGTGCTATTTTTCCATATTTCATGGTTGATCGCGCTAATTTTCCCAATCCAAAAGGCACAGGCTGTAAGAAAAAAAATCTAAAAAAATCACTTCCAAGGGTTGCTGAGAGTTGCAATGCGCTGTCCAGGGCCCTCAATCAATTTTAGGGGAAGTGGGTCGCTAACCTCATGAGGGGGAGTTTTCGCGGCCTTTGCGCTTTTGGGGGGATTTTTTTTCTTACTCTCTCATTATTACATTTGTACATGTTTGCACTTTGTGTTTTATGTTGTTTATTTTAATTTGCACGTTTTTAATTGTGCAACAAATTTTAACACAATGTATAATAAGTGATTTACTTCAAGTGATTGTATAGGTGCAATTTTTACACAGCCATGTCGTCATGGTTATCCTCAGGGAGAGTGATACGCTTGATTTATCTTCTGTTTATTATTTATTATATTTTTTTGAAGGTGATTATGGTGATTCTGTTGTGATATTCCAACGTAACTTTTATTTACCTGTTCTCATGATTAACACTGTGATTTTATTAAATTATCTGTGATATTGCTGATTTATGAACACATAAACGCAAATCCATGTTTTTCCTATTATTGTTTTGAAATAAATAAATCAAGTTAGCATTTTGTTACAATCATTTAGAAACAGCAATTTATAAGACATCTTAATTACGGCAGCAGTTTTAATTTGAACAGCTCAACTAAGCCCACACATTTTTGATCGTATAGAATTTAATCTTGCATACTGAGTACAGGACAATGTTACAAAATCCGTTTGTATGTAACAAAATATATAATAACATACAAGCATTAAATTGAACATCTGTTTAACATTTGGATGAATATTCATAACCAATTGTCTTTGATATCAAATATTGCAGGGAATTTTTTTGTTCAGAACAATGCACACATTAAACAATATGCTGCATCTGCGGTAAGGTACGGTGGCATAAGGGGACAAAGAAAATGTTTTATTTCACTGTGTCCATCGCGTGCGCACGCGAAAACTATGACGTGCGCACACGATAGCAATTACGTGCGCATGTCATAGCTGACCAATCAGAAAAGGTATCAGATCAGAACAGGTTGCGCGTGCGAAAGCAATAATTGACTAATGAAACTTTTCGAAATGTCAGCCATTTTGTAACTAGCGCACTGAGCACATGTTGTGTTTTTACAGCGAATTATATCTGAATAATCACTTATCTGATACCTTTTCTGATTGGTCAGCTATGACGTTCGCACGTGATAACTATCGCATGCGCACGTCAAATCTATTGCGTGCGCACATCATAGCTATCGCGTGGGCACGTAATAGCTATCGTGTGCACACGTCATAGTTTTCGCTTGTGCACGTCATAGCTATCGCGTTCGCATGTCATAGTTATCGCGTGTGCACGTCATAGCTATCGCTTGTGCATGTCATAGCTATCACGTGTGCACGTGATAGAGACCGTTAATTAAAACATTTCCTACATGATATGTTCACTAGGCTATATCCCCTTTATGCCACCGTAGCTATGTCTCAAACTCTATGGTATGTGATATTAACTTTATTAACTTAAACAACACTTCTTAAAGACGTAGGAAGGAAATGTGAATACAATTGTACCCTTATTTTGAATAGTTTTAATTTACAAAGCAAACTGCCGTTTATGAAAATTGTCACATCGAAATTATTTCTTCGTCCATACTGTCAATTATTTACGTTAATGTATGCCCATCTTATCAGATGGCAGGATTTTTTATTCATTTCTTCGCGCTTTTTCCCAACGTACACTGAGAGACCCGAGCTATAAAGATGTCCGTGAGGAAGACACTGTGCCCATCTTCTTTCTTCCTTTTTGATATTTTTTTCGTACACAGTCAAACACGTGGTTTCTGAAGAAAACAAAACATAAAAAAATGTCCTTTAAATTAATAATTGCAGTGGACAAAAATAAGATGTACAGTTTCACTTAAAATAGTTTTAAACATATTTGTATTCGCTAAAATACCAATGAAGCGATGTTTTAGTAAAGTTATATATATGCTATGAAAGTAAGTTATTTTAAGCCATTAAATAAACGAGCGAAAATTCTAGTGAATGATAACCGGATCATTTAACTTAAGCCTGTGAAAATAATAAGATTTTATCACCCCTTCTTATATGGTGCTACATTTGAGTCGTGTTCTGAGACAACTTGGCTTAATGCATGTGCGTAAAGTGTACTCCCAGATTAGCCGGTGCAGTCCGCACAGGCTTATCAGAAAGACACTTTCCGCATAAACTGGATTTTTGCTAAGAAGACACTTTATTTAAACGAAAATGTCATATAAGCGGAAATTGTCGTCCCTGATTAGTCTGTGCGGATTGCACAGGCTAATCTGGGATGACACTTGACGCACATGCATTATGCCCAGTTTTTTCAGAACGTGACTCATTTAATTCTTACTTCTTTTCAGGTGTTTTTTTCTCAAGTGTTTTCTTTTAATTGTCAGTTGTTTCATCCCTAAAGTGATCTAGAAAATAATAAGTCCATAACAAACTGATCAGTTGTTTAACTGAAATAGACCCCAACCAATTCAAGCGAGTGAGCGTATTAAAAACAAGGGCTGTTTGTAAAACATGCATGACTTATATGACTTATATGACCGTTTTAAATGAAAGAACTAATATTTGAAAAAATGCGAACAATGCGACTAATGCGAGGCTCTTGTTAAACCATAGTGTTATTAGACACATTAGGAATACACTGTCAGTGGGAATTTCTTTTCTTTAACTTGCCGAAAAAAATGTGAGTAATGAATGATCTAAGTCACCATGGGCGGATAGTTATGCCATTACATCTTGTACAAGTTGTATTATTTCGGCGATTACTTTGTCTTCCTCAGAGCAATACTCCCTGGTATTGATATCATATTTGTCCGCTTCTTTTTTATTTTCATCATTTGTTTCAGAAGCAGAATCTGTGTTCGATAGTAAATCTGTCGAGATATCGGTGTAATGGGTATCGTTTTCATGCTTTGCTAGTCGGCCTCTATTAGTCTCTTTGAATAGACTTCTTGGTGTTAAGATCTTGATCTTTTTACACGCTGGTGACGCTCGGTACACTGGTGATCTAAATGGTGATTTAATTGAAGTTTTAGTTAAACTTCGTTTTCCGCAAGTTATTTTGTTTTCAACATTTGATCTTGTTAGCAGCTGGGTGTTTATTGTTTTATGCTTGGTCACAACCATCTTCTTTTTGTAAGCGTTCTTTGGCCTATGTAAGGTAAGCCGTGTCTTTTTTCGTGTCATTTTCTGAAATGGACAATGGTGTACTTATAAATTGCATAAATGGGGGGGGGGTAATAACTGTAAACGTTACGTTTTTGTATTTTTAGTACAGTAAGAGTACTATTGGTATTGGCAAACTAAAACGCCCGTGGACTTTTAATTGTTTTCACGATGTTCATTAATAAAAAATATTTTTACTAGCGCTTTATTAAAATAATTAGTATTTGTGATACATGTATTAATCTAAAGTATTTAAATGATACCAAACCGGATTTCACCAGACACAAGTATGTCATTTGTACGAAAAATTGCATGCCTTGTAACATTTACCGGTATCACAAAAATATGGTAATAGTAAAAATAGAATCATATTAAAATGTTGCATTATTCTGAAAATATCCGACGTTTAATTTCTTGCCTTTAGACAATACGTGAAACATATCATACAATTAACGTGAAACATATCATTAATTTGTATTCCGTGAAACATATCATTTTTGTTTTGTGATTTATTATGCAGAAACTGCAAAGTTTTCAGACTCTCAGGCGTATTGATTGTAATGTAAAGAAACCCTGGTGTATATTTAATAAGAACGAGTTTAGTAATGTTGATTTTAATCATATTTGTGAAGAATTCATTTTAATCCGTGAAAACTATCACTGTCATTCATTCGCATGTGTACGAATTCAAAGGGTAAGCGAGAAAAGTACTCAGTAATATATGACATGTAAGGTACCATTACACGCGGAATTCGATTCCGCATATGATAGGCTACATCTTAGCAAATTAAAATCAAACATTTAGGTACAAATAATAAAAATAATACTCTTACCGAGACAATGACGCCGCCATTATCCGTGTTTCATATCAAAATAAAACCACGTGATTCCCCCGCAGTGTTGTGCAGTGGTGATCAAATTTCGCACCTAAGGACAATAGGCAGAGCATTGCAACTCTCAGCAACCTTTTGGGTTTTAAAGTTGAGAGTTCAGTTGAATTATTACAACTATCATAAAAAAAGTGCTAGTTGCAATAATTCAACTATCAGGTTTATAACCTAAAGGGTTGCTGAGAGCCGTCAAAGCAAAAATGATCAAAGGCTATATATGGAAGTCAGTTCATATAGACAAAAGGAAGTGCATTTTTGCAACACGAAAGGTTTTAGCCTTCTTGTGAATTTAATGGGGTTTTTTTGATGAAAAAGGACTTACATCCCAACTTAAATTAATCCAGACTTGTTGATGTTATTTTATCACATTTCACATATTCTTCAAGTGACTCATAATTGAACTTTAAAATGAAAAGCTTTGCTTAGCAATAATGATACACACACTTCTTTTTCTGGTATAAAATAATTTGTGTCAAAAAACACATGAATTTTCAATGTGTTTCATAAGTCATCTGCGGTATCAACCCTCATTGTGCTATAACTGAGATAACTGGTTAAGCTAAGGGTTCCTGGCCAATTATGAGGCTTGATGAAAAGCAACTGATTTCAGAATGAAGGATGGAAAAACAACCAACAGGTTGATGATGGATGGATCCAATATTTCCATATGGACAAAATATGGCGGATCATTTTCCCAATTTCGACAAAGATATAATACAAATCTAACATGGCCACAATTCTTTTCAAAATTGGCCTGTTGTAAACCTTGAAAAACATACTTGTTTTGCTCAAAACTTCATAGATCAGCAATTTATGATTAAAAATATGTTATCTTTTACTGATTTTATCCACTTATGTTACTGGCTGTGCTTGTTATAATTATCGTTAATCCATTAAAATTGTGAAATCAATAACTCAAGAACACTTAGGCCTAGGATCATGAAACTCCATAAGACATTGATCGTGACTGGCAGATGACCCCTATTGATATTGTCAGGTAACTAGGTCAAAAGTCAAGGTCACTGTGACTCGAAACAGTATAATGGTTTCCGGATGATAACTCAAGAACGCTTAGGTCTAGTATCATGAAACTTCAAAGGTATATTGATCATGACTGGCAGATGACTCCCATTGATTTTCAGGTCGTTAGGTCAAAGGTCAAGGTCAAAGTGACCTGAAGCAGAATAGTGGTTTCTAATGTATTCACACAATGGCTTCCTCTACAACTGACAGCCCATTTGTGGGGGCATGCATGTTTTACAAACAGCCCTTGTTTTTAATACGCTCACTCGCTTGAATTGGTTGGGGTCTATTTCAGTTAAACAACTGATCAGTTTGTTATGGACTTATTATTTTCTAGATCACTTTAGGGATGAAACAAGCATTAAATATATTGATTGCATATTTTGGAGAGTGATTCCTGATTTTAAAATATAGAAACAGGGGAAAGGCCTGTTATGAAACCTAGATAAGATAATATGAGTTGTTTGATTTGTTGTTGTATTAGATCAAAATGTGATTTTCTATTTGTAGATAAAGGAACAGCAAGTTCTTGAACAGGAGCTGAAATCACAGCCAAAGGGAGCAGTAAGTTGGATCAAGTTTATATTTATATCCTATTTATGTTAACCAGTGTTTAATCTTGAAGCATATTATGCCAATTCTGAGTGTACATGGTGCCCTGAAAGGCTTTGTATTTTATCCAATTGACATCCAATAAAATAATTTCATTAAAATCAGTGCATCACTTTAAGTCAGTACATGTATATAATTTGTAGTACCTCTCAAGAGCAACCAATCCGACCTTTGTTAAGCCCCAGATTCATTAAGAAAGGTGTGGTTTAAAACTTTAAATATGTCAATTTAATGTAGCTTCCATGTTAAACTTTGAAAAACTCAAAATTTTGGATTTTTATTTAAAAACCGTACATGTTATTATTCCAAAAACCATTGTCAACACTGACTTAAACGGTACTGTCAGTAAAGTAAAACTTTTGTTCATGTGATCAGTATAGTAAAATGTGTGATCACTGACTCATGGACATATTAATTTATCTGATCACTTGTGAATAAGAATTAATAATCTAAAAAAAAACAAATACTCTACATATAATATCATTTATATTTTGGTCACTTAGACATGTTTAATGTCGCAGCAAAGTTTTTTCTTCAAGCAGCTTAAATACGTAACTTTTTATGCCCCCCCTTCAAATAAGAGGGGGTAAATTGTTTTGCACATGTCAGTCCGTCCGTATGTCCGTCCGTCCACCAGATGGTTTCTGGATGATAACTCAAGAATGCTTAGGCCTAGGATCATGAAACTTCATAGGTACATTGATCATGACTCGCAGATGATCCCGATTGATTTTTAGGTCACTATGTCAAAGGTAAAGGTCAAGGTGAATGGAAATAGTAAAATGGTTTCTGGATGATAACTCAAGAACGCTTATGCCTAGGATCATGAAACTTAATAGGGACATTGATCATGACTCACAGATGATCCCTATTGATTTTCAGTTCACTAGGTCAAAGGTCAAGGTCATGGTGACCCGAAATAGTAAAATTGTTTCCGGATGATAACTCATGAACGCTTATGCCTAGGATCATGAAACTTCACAGGTACATTGATCATGACTCGCAGATGACCCCTATTGATTTTCAGGTCACTAGGTCAAAGGTCAAGGTCATGGTGACCTGAAATAGTAAAATGGTTTCTGGATGATAACTCAAGAAATTCTATGCCTAGGATCATGAAACTTCATAGGTACATTGATCATGACTCGCAGATGACCCCTATTGATTTTCAGGTCACTTGGTCAAAGGTCAAGGTCACAGTGACCCGAAATAGTAAAATGGTTTCCGGATGATAACTCAAGAACGCTTATGCCTAGGATCATGAAACTTCATAGGTACATTGATCATGACTTGCAGATGACCCCTTTTGATTTTCAGGTCACTAGGTCAAAGGTCAAGGTCACGGTGACCCGAAATAGTAAAATGGTTCCTGGATGATAACTCAAGCACACTTATGCCTAGGATCATGAAACTTCACAGGTACATTGATCATGACTCGCAGATGACCCCTGATGATTTTCAGGTCACTAGGTCAAAGGTCAGGTCACGGTAACTTGACACAGTAAAATGGTTTCCGGATGATTACTCAAGAAACTTAACACCTAGGATCATGAAACTTCAAAGGTACATTGATCATGACTCGCAGATGACCCCCTATTGATTTTCAGGTCACTAGGTCAAAGGTCAAGGTCACAGTGCCAAAAAAGGTATTCACACAATGGCTGCCACTACAACTGACAGCCCATATGGGGGGCATGCATGTTTTACAAACAGCCCTTGTTTACAGTAAGCATGTATTTCAGTCTGTGTACAAGCAACAACCAAACAGTCAAATCTTTTTCAAGACCAGCCATGAGAAGATGATGGTAGAATGTAAAAGTAAGTTGAGAGTGAGAATACCCGCACACTTTGGCTTTTCCTTGTTTATACATTAAAGGGATGTTTTTACCAATTTCCATATTTAAAAAGTCATGAAAAATGTTTACTAACAAATCTTTATTGTTTTGAAGTCATGACTGATGACAACAGCATGTAAAAAAGTTTTTAAAAAATTCCATCGCCGGGATTTCAACTCTGTCCCTCTGGAAGCTACAGATAGTATGCTATCATCACGCTATGCTGGCTTTAAAATCTTGCGAATGAAAAACACTACATTAGTACTTCACGTATTTTCCAAATTATTGAGGTAAAAATGATTTTGAATGTGTCATTTCGCTTGTTTAAACATGATTCATGCTTTCCTTTTAGAAAATAAGATTAATTAAGGTTGCCGTGGCGTATTGGATATGGTGTCTGCCTAGCGACCGGGAGGTCACAGGTTCGATCCCCACTGTGGGAGCTATGTTTCAATCTCCTTCAAAGACACCAAGTACTGGTTCTAAGTCCCAGGAACGGAATTGAGAGCGTTTTAAAAAGCCTAAGGCTTTCGATGTAATCAAGCTCAAATAAAAAGTTTTTAAACTAAAAATAAGAATATATTTGAGACTGTCCATTGCATTTTGGGATGTGTCAATGTTTTCTTCCCCTTATAGCTTGTTAGTTATGTAGTTAAAACATATTATGTTCTACGGTTAGGCATCACTCGAATACGATACCTAATAAAGCTTCAAAATGTTCAGGATCTACACAGAGACCAGTTTTTACAGTTTGTTTGAATGATTCCTCATTTAAATGAAGAAAGGAAATAAAGATGTATGTTTTAATTGCTTAACGTTGAGAACAATACTGGTACTCCTTAATTTAAGGAATGAATAAAAACACATTTAGTCCATCATTTATTTATAAAATGCATAATTGCTCTTATCTGATTTTTAGCCTGGCGTTTTTGGAGAAAACCTGAGGTATTGTTATAGCCAGCGCGTCGTCCGCCGTCTGCTAAAACCTTAATATTGGCTCTAAAATCAAAGTACTTCCACCTACAACTTTGAAACTTCATATGTAGATGCACCTTAATGAGTTCTACACACCACACCCATTTTTGGGTCACTAGGTCAAGGTCACTGTGACCTCTAAAAAATATGAAAATTCTGACAAGCTTTCATTTATTCAAAACTGCACCCATAGCCGAGCAAGGCTCCCGTTATGCGGTGCTCTTGTTACATTTATATGATATACACAAAAATACATGTTCATCATTTGTGGTATGTTTATATTTTACCGTATGCCTCGTTTTATTATGTCAATCTTGTTCTAGGAAACCTGGACAGTTTAATAAAAGAATACAAAGCTGCGGAAGTCAAAACAGACCCCAAGTTGCACGAGGACAGATGAACGCACAATGTACATTGGTTCATTACCATATTTAACACGCGTTTTATTGGACCGAATGGCTCTTCATTTTAGGGCCCATTTCTGCTGCCCTTACATTGTGTTTATCACTTGATGAGTTTAACAAACATGTCACTGTTCACAGGTTTTAATGCATCAGAGTTATGTTATGACCGCATGCACATTTGTTTAAATGTACTGTTGCATGATTTGTGAACAACAGTTTGGTATTGAACAATTATTACAGATTTTCTTGTTGTACTTGTTGTCTACAGCTAGTTCAATGGTCCCTTGTATGAATAAGCCAATCAAACAAGGACAACCATTTCGTGTATGTACAGTGTATGTACAGTTTATTTCAATAATATTGTGCTGGTAACACATGTGTGCATAATATATATATATATATATATATATATATATATATATATATATATATATATATATATATATATTATGCACACCTGTGTTAACAGCACAGTATTATATATTAATATTATAATATATATTCGATGGTCCCAATTTAAAATGTCGAACCTACAAAAACACAAGTTTTCAGGAGACGTATTTTTGTTAAACATTTCTTGCACAAAGTCAAATAAAGACTATTTTAAACATTTTTAAAAGTGTCGCATGATGGACCATGTTCGTATGGAACTAATTTGACGTTAAGTTAATAAATCTGCTGTAAAATGTATCTTCGTCATTTAGACTTGCATTTATGTGATGTTTCGGCAAATTGGACAGCTTATTGTAAGAGATTTTGTTTCAATAGAATAAATTTGTCCATTTTTTCCGTTAGATATAGCAAAGCAATGCGTGTTTTTCTGTTTTACACGGTGGAACAGAGGTGACAACCGCAATTCTTTATTTATAGTGTGACCTCAACTTAGTAACTTGTTGGAACAATTTTTAAAATAACTTGTGGAAACAACTAAGTACGTTGTCCCCACAACTGTTTAAGTTGAGACCTCAGCTTAGTAACTTGTGGCCACAACTTCATAACTTGCTCCCAAAACTTATTAAGTTATGACCTCAACCTAGTAATTTGTTCATTTAACTTATTAAGTTATTCCTGTAACTAAATAACTTGTGGGAACAACTTATTTATTAACTTGAGGCCTCAGCTCAGAAACTTGTGGCGACAACTTCATAACTTGTTCCCCCAACTTATTAGTTGTTGCCTCAACTAAATAACTTGTGGGACCAACTAACTATGTTGAGGCCACTAATTTAAGTTTAACCAATAAGATCGGGCGTTTCATCTTTACCGTTTTATCACAATTAGTACCCCTTATTTTACTAGGTGCTCGGGTTCGAGCACTATCCCTGTTAGCTATGGATCCCCGTTCGAGCCCTATCTGAGCACTTGCCATGTAAGCCATGGATTTCAGATTTGAGCCCCTATCTGAGCGATCGCCAAGTTAGCGACTTGGTTCAGGGTTTGAACCCTGGTGTGAAAACTAGGCACATACGCGACGGATTCCGGTTGGGAATCCAGGTCTGATACCTCCCTTTTTAAACGATGGGTCTTTGGGTTTTAGCCCCAGTCTAAGGACTTTCCCTGTAAGCGACTTGGATCCCAGTCTTAGCATTCGCTCCCTACGTAACGGATCCCGGTTTGGATGCCCTGCTTGAGCACTCACCCTGTATGCTATGGGCCCCGGGCTCAAATCCCGGTTTAAGTACTTGCCATTTAAGCGAACGGACCCTGATCAAAGTCCTAGTCTTAGCGCCGGACCCGAAAAATGCGGGATTTATAGCTTACAGGGCTAGTGCTCAGACCGGCGCTAGAACCCGAACACCCATAGCTTGCGAGGCTAGCTCTCATTTCGGGACTCGAACGCGGGAAATGTTGCTTACGAAGCTTGTGCTCATTTCGGCAGCCGGTCGCTTAGAAGGCGAGTGCTCAGTATGGTATGTTAGCGACGGCTGTTTGGTTCAAGTCCCTGTGTGAACCTTTAGCTTTCGGTGCGAACGCTCAGACTGAGGGTCGCAACCGGGATCCTTCCCTTACTGGGCAAGTGGTAAGACACAGGCTTGAACCCGGGATCCATTGCTTTCAGGGCTAGTACTCAGACTGGGGCTCGAACCCGGGACTGGTCACTGTTGGTGCAAATTTTCACATCAGAATTCGAGCCGTCGCTTATAGGGTAAATCCTCAAACCGAGGATTGATCTAGAGACCCAAAGCTTTCAGGGCTAGTGCTCGTACTATGATTCGAAACCCGGGGCCGTCGATAACTCCTAATAAGATTTTCAGACCGTCGAAAACTTAGGCATCTTGCACTCGCCTCGTAAACGATGGTTCCCGGGATCGAGCTCCGGTCAGAGGAATCGCCCTTTACAAGAAGGGTCCCAGGTTGAAATCCAAAAAACATGGGACTCGAAACCGGGATCCGACGCGTTCGTTGCTAGTGCTCAGACCTGGGATGGAACCCTGAACCCAGTCGCAAACAAGGCAAGTGCTCAGACAGGGACTCAATCCCGGGATCCATAGCTTACAGGGATAGTGCTCAAATCGGCGCACCACATTACGCGTATACAGGTACTAAACGTGATAAAACGGTAAAGATGAAACGGCCTATCTGATTGCTTAAACTATGTTGTGGTCGAAGCTTAATAAGTTGTTCCCACAACACATTAAGTTGTGGTTATAACATAGTAACTTGCGGCCAGAAGTTATTAAGTTGAAGGAACAACTTACTATGTTGAAACCTCAACTTAATAAGTTGTAGGAACAAGCTATTAGTTGCGGCCTCAAGTTACTAAGTTAATACCTCAACATTTTATATTATTTTGATATCTTTTTGCGTTTATCAATGCTATAAAATGTACATCATTTAATTTTTTTATAAGCAAACGTTTACGTTTCGTCAATTTGCCTTAACATACATGGCTATATTGATACTTTAATATATTAATAAGCGCGCAAAATGCCGACGTAACAATTTTTTTCAGCTTCGTTATTTTGACTTCAAGCAATTGTGGTTCGTCATTACATCACGTGACTTTATGGAGCTGTTGCGATTGGTTAACTATTTTGTTGTTTTGGGGGTATATGTGCATTGATTTCACGCTTTGCACAGTATCAAAATCGCGAAATGCCAAAAATGTAGGTTCGTCATTTTAAATTGGGACCATCGATGTATATAATTTTTGAATACGTTTCAATAGTAATTTCTTATCTGCATATTTTGAAAAGCTACGTTATTTAATTAAAAAATTGTTTGTGAAAGAATGAAACTCATGATATTTCACTGTCTTACTGTTTTGTATGAGTTGATGTGTATGCAAACAACATGTGCGTTATTTCATTCATGTACAGCCTGTTATAATTGCTTAGCCATGCTTTGCAACATCTGAAGTTTGAGAGAGACTGCTGCCCATTTTGTCATAGAAATTTCAAAATTAAATGGACTTGTTCACCGTTTTTCAAAATATTCTAAAGAAAAATGTTTGCAATATCTTTAAATAAGCAAAATAACATTTCCCTTCCTTTGAAATCGTAAAAATATATTTCGTTTGTAATGCTTTTCACCAGAAATGTAGATGACAATGATATCTTGGACAAGTTAAAAAATGGTTCCGGTTTATTGTCGGTCATCATGAAACTTGGTCAGAAGATTTGTCCCAATGATATCTTGGGCAAGTTCAAAAATGGTTCTGGTTGTTTCAAAAACATGGGCACCAGGGGCGTGACATTTTTCCTTATATGTCTAAATATGGCTATAGAAAAACCTTTTTAAAACTCTGGAGGCCACATTTATGGTCTGGTCTTCATGAAACTTGGTAAACAATGTGTCTCGAACAAGTTTGTAAATTGTTCGGGTTGGTTTAAAATCATGGCCACCAGGGGGCGGGGCAATTTCCCTTATATGGCTATGGTAAAAACATGTTAACACTCTTAGTCACATTTATAGTTTAATCTCAATGATAAAAAATTATTATGAGATTATGATTTTTCTTCAGCAACATTAAATACCCTGCTTCATTGCCTGCATACCTGCAGAATATTAGCTGTTGTTCTCCAATATGTTATTTGTAATATCAACAACTTGCTTAATATGTGTAATGTTTGATAAATTGCGTAATTTTTGTTATGCCAAGTGTATTGATATTTGTTCATGAATTATGAAGCTTTGATGAAATATCATTAAACTGTAAGAACTATGTTCTTGCATTCTTTTATTGCAAAGACTAAAATTGTTACAACAGAGGTTTATTAAGAGACTGTATCACATAAATGGTTGCATAGGTTCCTCTGTAGAAGCTGGGACACATGTGATTTAGTTTATTATTATGTACATAAGAGGACATACTTTTTCAAGTTCAGATTATGCTTTTTATTCTCCCCGAAATATTTTCAGTGGAGCATATAGTTGCCAATTTGTAGTTCCATCCTTCCATCACACTATTTTGACAGTTTCTCATAGCACCTTCAATACTTTACCAATCTCTTTCATATTTGGCATGTGGGTACCTTGCATGGGCCTCTACCTTTTGATGAGGTTTGAGGTCACTGGGCTCAAGGTCACCAAGGCTAATAATAGATGTTTCCGAAACGCTTGTTACAGTTTCTCATAGCAGCTTCAATGCTTTACCGATCTCTGTTATATTTTGCATGTAAGTACCTTGCATGGACCTCTACCTTTTGATGAGGTTTGAGGTCACTGGGGTAAAGGTCAACGAGGTTAATAATATATTTTTCTGTCGCACTTTTGTTACAGTTTCTCATAGCACCTTCAATGCTTTACCGATCTCTTTCATATTTGGCATGTAGGTACCTTGCCTGGACCTCTACCTTTTGATTAGGTTTGAGGTCACTGGGCTCAAGGTCACCAAGGCTAATAATAGATGTTTCCGTCACACTTTTGTTACAGTTTCTCATGCCACCTTCAATACTTTACCGATCTCTTTCATATTTGGCATGTACGTACCTTGCATGGACCTCTACCTTTTGATGAGGTTTGAGGTCACTGGGATCAAGGTCAAGGTCACCGATGCTAATAATAGATTTTCCGTCACACTTTTGTTACAGTTTCTCATACCACCTTCAATACTTTACTACCTTTTGAAGAGGTTTGAGGTCGCTGGGGTCAAGGACACATAGATTGACAAAGCGCATCATCGGGGAGCACCCATCAGTTTCACTGATATTCTTGTTTACAACATATGGAATCCATATGTTCTTTTCATTTACTTTTTGCATTCTGGGCACTCATACACAACTGACTGAGTGATGTCCTGAACAAATTCACTGTCACAATGTTCATCATAATCGGTATACCTAGAAGTCAACTTAAGATTTAAATCCTCGTCATCACATGACACAAAATCCGTGTAAGACATAGTGAAGAGACAGAGAAAAGTGACTAAATAACTGGATCGATATGCTAAATCGGAGAATGGCACAGTATACGGCTCTGAAGATTTCTATACATATACTCTAGACGGTAATGTTATAATTGGAAAATCGTGCATTGAATTTAGCGGTAATTAAAGAGAACAAAGAACACACACATTCGATTACAGCAGACCAAGAATAGATGCTCTCCATAAGAAGAAAAATTTGTCCAGAGCTTTATTCAAATTATACTACAGGTAAATGGCATTCGGATTAACACAATTAAAACACTGCAATTAAAATTAAAAACAAACATCTAATTAAAACAATTCTATTATTAGTTGTTTGTCGTAAGATTCCGATTGCTCCTGTCAAGTGGGTTACGCGAGTTGTGTATCGTGTTATTTCTTAAAAGTTGACCCAGTATTTTTAAAATATTGCAAGACATGTACATTTCCAGAAAGGAAATTCATTCATGCGTTGAATAAGACCTAGATCCTGAAAATCGCTGCAAAATTGATGAAGTAATGGCTATTCAAAGCGATGCACCCTGTTTTCGGGTGATTCCGAGTGGAATACCTTGTTATATAATTATATATTTGATAGTGAAATTTTTTTTTATAGAAAAGTTGATTTTTCTTTAAAATATGATTATTTATCATTCAAAATTATGTTTTCACTAATTAATATCATAGCCACACGCTAACCACCTGTGTTAGGAACCGAATATAATTGCTAAATAAAACAATTCGGAGTGTGAATTATTTTATTTGACACATTAAAGTTGTGTGATAATACCACGTACATTCTAATTTAAGTAATATTTGTTCAAATCACAAGTAAAAAACTTGAACGCAAAAGCGCGTTTCAGGATTGTTGATAAGCGTGTTAACTACTGTGGCAACCGACAAACAGTCGCGCGCTTATCTCGCCGAAACCCGCGATGTGCGAGAGTTTGCCGAAATTTGGCGAGCTTCCTATCTCTGTTATCTACGTCTCTGTTTTCACCATTTACGAAATAGTTGTACTACCGACATAGCGTTTAAAATGACATCGACATTTTGACTGATCGTTTCTAAAAGGTCTTTGATAAAGATAATAATAAAAAAAATCCTATCTTGTAAGTAAATTAAATTAATGTCTTTTTTTTACAAAAAAAAAAAACGAAACTACGAAATAATGTGAAAATGTACATTTAAAGAAATGGAAGTAAGAAACGTCCACGACGATGCTGAAGACTTCTTACATCCAACACCCAACATAGTGTTGATTAAAGTTGTCCTCATCCTTCCATTTAAACTTTCGCGTTTTGTTTTTCTATTCAGGCGAAATACGTGTCACAGTATGTGTTATCCTTTAAGGAAATAGCACGATCCACATTACATGATGGGCGGTTCGTTTCAGAAGGGTTATTTAATAAAACGTTTTTTTAATCAGCTTGTGTTTTTATTATGCCCCCGGATCGAAAGATCGGGGGTATATTGCTTTTGGCCTGTCTGTCTGTCATTTATTCATTCATTTATTCCCAAAACTTTAACCTTGGTTAAAGTTTGATAACTTTTGCAATATTGAAGATAGCAACTTCATATTTGGCATGCATGTGTATCTCACGGAGCTTCACATTTTGAGTGGTAAAAAGTCAAGGTCAAGGTCATCCTTCAAGGTCAATGGTCAAATATCATTGTATTTTTCTTTCATAAAACTTTAACCTTCGTTAAAGTTTGGTCATAACTTTTTGAATATTGAAGATAGCAACTTCATATTTGGCATGCATGTGTATCTCATGGAGCTGCACATTTTTTAGTGTAAAAAGTCAAGGTCATCCTTCAAGGTCAAAGGTCAAATTGGTGGCTTCAAAGCGGCGCAATAGGGGACATTGTGTTCTCACAAACATCTCTCTTGTTTAATTTTTGCTGTCGAATTCCTGTGCATAAAACGGCGCAGTCAGTCATTGCCGGTATAGTTTGAGTACAATCAAATGTTCTGATCCATTTTTACATTTTCAAAACAATAATAATATCAAACCTTTTCGTTTTCGTGATTGAATTGTAAGAAAAACGAGATTCTTAAACTTAAACGTAGATTTAAATGAGTTGCAACCTCAAGCACACAATACTGTTAAATAATGTTATTTTGCGGCTGTTAAACTTTTGCATTTTTCCCGATCACGATATTACGCCAAATAAAGACCGACGCCAGAAGACACACATACAACACATGTACAAGTGTCGTAAAACATATCGTAGTTATGACATTCATAATTATTGTATGTTTACGATAGGTATGGAAAGAACAGTTCTCTCCAAAACGTGTACACTACATGTACATGTTTATATTGAATATCATGTATTCTCAAGTATTTTGTTTGTACTTTGAAAAGAAAACGTTAAAAAGATTCATTTAATTTATTGTTCGCTCAATTCGTATGTTTAAAATCTCGTTGTTTCACTTCTATTTGCAATGTGAGTTTCAATTGGCGTACTATTTGGAAGTAAAGTTAGTAAAGAATTCGTTACCGAAATTGTTACTAAAAATAGACACACCCACGTGATGCTTTGACCAATTAGAATGTAGACGAACCACATTGGCGAAATGTGCTCCATCGTGTATCCAAATATCAACGGAAAGACCATTATACCAGCGGAAGCGGAAGTCAAAAACATTCCAGAAATTTTACCTGAGACACAAACCACGTGCTCATTAGTCCAAGAAAAAATGGCGGCGAATATAATTGAAGTTGACATTCCGACTCCCACTATAAATAACCAGACTAAATTATATATGTCGTAAACTGTTGCGAAAAGAAGACCAATAAAAGCAACGATCGTCAGTGTAGAAAATATCAACATCATTGTTCGTAGTCGAAATGCGCGCACCAAAGGGATTCCTGCCATACGGCTGATTCCGAACGCCATCCAGAATACGGAAGTGGCTAGAGCTCCTTTCGGTTTACTCCATTTCAGTTGCTCCAACAGAAAGGTCATCAGATACCCAGCGAATGTGTCTTCCATACCGACATATACGAACATGAGTAGAGACAGCAACAGCAAGAGGAGCAACTTCTTTGCAGTCGATAGCGAATGAAAATTAGTGGGCTCGTCGGCTTCGTTTTGACCATGTACTTCCTTTGTTCTGTTGGTGCCATTAATACAAATCAACGTTACAAAAGGTACGGCAGTAAAAAATATGATTCCCGCGGTAATGGCGTAGGTTATAAATATTCGCGATTCGCCATACAGAGATTCGGATGTATTGGTACTGTTGTCGACGGACATATCCTGGATCGTCCTGTTGTAAGCTGACCACGTTGGCTCTGTTGCATTGTGCTCATTTGACATTGACATATACCATGCATTATTTATTGACGAGTTTACAGCGTCAAGGAACGGCGCTTGAATGGTTGCACTTACCGCGAAGTATGGCCTTGAATCGGTAACTTTTTCAATGAGAAACGTAGTAGGATCGGTTACCGTTTTTACGACAAATGGAGCTGAACTATTCACGGTTTCTGCGAGATATGGCGTTGGACTGGTTATCGTTTCCGCTAGAAAAGGCATGGCCACAAAAGGGGCAATAATTCCACCAACGCTGAAGCAAAAGTGGAGCGCCTGCATGCACGGACCGGACTCCGAGCCCCACGTGCCGATAACCTCAGCGTTTCCACCTGAAAGAAAAACAAAACGTTTGCTTAATACTATTGTATACGCGTAGTTTGTTTGGTAAAAAAAAACGTAGGAAAGAATGACCTGTTTGTCTAAAACACGTAGAAAGAAATGATAGCCTGTGTCAAAATAAGCATAGGAACCAATGTCTGAATACCGTACATTTAATCCTCCCATTCAAGTGCTAGCCAATGTTTAACTACTGAGATACCTTTTTTTATAAATAACCCCCGATATCTATCCTATAAAATTGTGTCGGGCTCTTTGGAGGGAGGTAATAGTTCAATCGATTTCACTTGCTGCTGGTTGGGTGACTCGATCCTTTGTGGTTCAGACTTTCTGTCCCGAAACCACTCGGCAATAGGCTATGCAGGTGAAAGAACTAAACACATATACATGTGAGACATTTTACTCGGTGTTTGCAGGGAAGTCTTGTACGCAAGAAAATTAATCGAGTATGTGAATACCTGGAAAAAGAAATATGTATTTGAATTTGACGACGAAACATTTTCCCCCGTAATCTTTGTGTCTGTGTTCTATCTTCAACTTATGACGGGATATTGTTTATGATTAATGAATAACACCAATATATGCATATAACTCGCGAATGAACACGTATAAGCGCGAAACGGAATCAAACCGAAAAGACGTAATGAAAAGGAACGAAAGTTCACGTACCTGCATCCAAAACTGCACACATAACACCGGAGAGGAACTTTGTAGTAATCATTAAGGGAAACATCGAGCACCACGGAATAGCCAGCTGCGTTATAGCTGTACCGACAATTGCCCTTAAAAGAAGACAATGGAATCAACCGTTGCATTACTATCTTCTTCATCCCTTTAAATGCATCGGCTCCTCTTGAGCACCGACCTACTGAGACTTTACAAGGATTCTGTTTCCTGGGTAGAACTAGTACTTGGTGTCTTTGGGGAAGATCTACAGAACGCACTTACAATGGGGATCAAACCCATGACCTCTCGGTCGCCAAGGGGACACCATATCTACTACGCCTCACAGAACTTTTCCTTTCAGGTACACAATCATAGCATTATAAGACTTTTTGTATAAAAGAATATAACTGACTGAGATGGCATTATTACTAATGCGATCACTATAGTGGTAACATACCAGCATTAAAACTCATAGGTCCAGGTTTCCCCCCTTCCCCCCTCTCAACCCTAGTCTTTTAACTCCTCTGTCTGTGCTTCACCCCGGTCCCTCAAAGACACAATGGCGTCACATGTATTTCGTACTATACCGCGTTACCCAACTACTAAGCTTTCTGGGGGTCGCTATGCATATGGAGATTCCCGGCGCACTCTATAAAATGAACTTCACACGCACACGCGCACACACACACTCACACACATATCAGACAATTGATTGATATGTGTCTCGGTAAGAATTAGACTGGTTGCAGTATCAAACTTTAATAAACAAGGTTTTAAATGAAACGAAAGAAATAAGATGAACCCGAATAGATATGCATCTATTAGAACTCAAGCACATGGCGTAGTGGATTTAGTTTCCGCCAAGCAACCAGGAGGTCACTACCCAGCAAACATGCACATATGGGTCCCATATGGGCTGTTTCTGGGCAAACCCATATGGGTAAGCCCATATGGGAGTCATTTGGGACCAATATGGGCTAGCCCATATGGGAATGCCCACAAGGGTCCCATATAGGTCCCATATTATTGCGCTATCGGGAAAAATATGTAAACTTGTATTTATTTGATTAAAAACTCATTTCTTAAAACGTATGTAGGACTAACTTGATCTAAACTGCTAATATTCTACCCAAAAATAGAAAATCAATGCATAAGCAAATAATATGCGGCCCATATGGGTCCCATACGGGTCCCATATGGGAGTCATTTGGGAGCTATATGGGCTTGCCCATGTGGCAATGGCGATAAGGGTCCCATATAGGTCCCATATTATTGCGCTATCACGAAAAAGATGTAAACTTGTATTTATTTGATTAAAAACTCATTTCTTAAAACGTATGCTTGATCTAAACTGCTAATATTTTACCCAAAAATAGAAAATCAATGGATAAGCAAATAATATGCAGTCCATATAGGTCCCATATGGGTCCCATTTGGGCCGCCCAACAAAGGACAAAATCAGCTACCGGGCTGTTTCTGGGCAAACCCATATGGGTAAGCCCAAATGGGAGTCATTTGGGACCTATATGGGTTAGCCCATATGGGAATGCCCTTAAGGGTCCCATATTATTGCGCTATCAGGAAAAAGATATAAACTTTTATTTATTTGATTAAAAACTAATTTTTTAAAACGTATTTATGACAAACTTGATCTCAACTGCTAATATTTTACCCAAAAATAGAAAATCAATGCATAAGCAAATAATATGCAGCCCATATGGGTCCCATACGGGTCCCATTTGGGCCGCCCAACAAAGGACAAAATCAGCTATCGGGCGCACATTTTTTTGAAAATTCTGTTTTTGATATGGCTTTGTTTCAAATAATGTATATACTATGATTAATATGAAGTCATTTTCAAGAGATAATTTTAATTTAAATAATCGCGCAGAAAAATAAAGTATTTAAATAATATGCGCATGCGCAGATGTTAATTCCGCCTCGCGAAAACATCCAAAACAAAACACTCAAAACGGTAATTTGTTAAATTGTGATATTATACACGTAATTATATATTTCTTTTGAAATCAGATATATATTGCTGATCACGCATTATTTATTTATCTGTTACTTCAATGAATGCCTGTGCGTTTAATAATTTAAAGTGCAAATTATTAGAATCCTTCATCGCTTTGCCTTTGTCATGTATTTTCGCGACGTAAGTCGTAACGCTCGTTTGTCGCCATAGATCAATCTTTTAGTTAAACTGCTTAATTCAACTTGATTCTGCCTAAAATACACTACAAACTATTTATAGCAGACAGGCGCATGCCTGAAAAAATGGAACACTAAATTAGTAATCATGCTAATGCTAATAAATCTTACTTATCTTATACTATACATTGATAATATTAATTTAAACGTATAATATAATGTTTTTTTTATAGGTCTTTGATTACTTGCACGCAAGCCAAGGTTGTCTGCCTGTTGACAAATTTTAATGATTATTGAAACACATATTTGCAGAATATTAAAAAAGTCTGTGTATTAAGAAATAATTAAATTCGTAATGTTTATTGTACAAATTTATTTCAGAAAATAAAATATTCACCACCACCTGGTTTGCCAACATCGTCTTTACAAGGAATGTCCAGCAGTGCATGACAGAGGCCGGTCACTCCCATTAAGTCCAGCTGAAGAACCTTCCCAGTTCATAGGACAAAGTAACTAATTTTTGTGCTTGAAACTTTAACTTAAAATAATTTCAGTTTTGGAACTACTGCTTATAAAATGATAGTTAATTACATAAATAATTGATGTAAACAGATAATCCAACTGAAAAAAATATAAAATACACAGTCATTTAGTGATCTATAATAATACATACTTCTACTAATAAAAGAAACAAATTGACGTTGACGGGCATATAGGTGCAAGTTGCTATAATCAGCCCTAGCTGTACAACAGCTGTTGGGACAAATCGGGCCCGCTGCCGTTATATCGGCACACATCCGATATAATTATATAAGACCCAGCTGTGATATATATTATTGTCAACATAATTTTAGGTACAGTTTTTTTTTACTCTGTCTTCAGATGCAGTTACACAGATTTTAACGGTGTTGGAAACAATGAGAGACGAGAACAGGGAAATGAAGCGGATGCTGCATCGGCTCTTGGCTAGGTCAGCTACTGATGACGAGCCAATGCAACTGCCATCAGTCTTCCGATTGGAACATTTGAGCAAATAGATGAGTTTGAAGAGCATCTTGGTGATGAAGCTACGATCCATCTTTTCTAGGACTGCTGCATAGTTCAAGCTTTTTTATCAAATATATTAAGCAATGTTGTAAATGTAATTGACAGTTCTTTCTCCATTGATCCTAAACCATTCCTTTAAGGATCATTTTCTAAGAAAGCATACAATCTTTTTTATCTGGAAATGAAATGGTATATATTCCTTTGCAAAAGAAGAAACAGCATTCCAGTTTTTGAAGGTTTTAAAAGACACACATATATATATATATATATATATATATATATATATATATATATATATATATATATATATATATATATATATATATATATATATATCATGTGCAATTACGAAAAACACTAGAATGTATGAAGATATCAAAGATAATAATATGGACTTGTTCTCGAAATAGGATTTGCCATTTATTTGAGTTTTTGGATTTTTCTGCAGGGTTTTTAATTTCTAGTTTATAAAATATTTTGTTTAGTCTTGCAAGTATGTTTTCTACAAATGTTCTTTGAGTACATGGTGTGTTATTTGTATTGGTTAAAGATTTAATATGCATGGGTATGCTTTTGAGTAATGTGTAGTACATCAGGAAAATACTTGAAGGTATTCTGTATATGTAATATATATTTTATATCAAAATAATAGGAGTCCTTAATTCTATAGTTGTATAACTGGTCAACATATATAATGTTATAGAAAAACGTCGTATTGTTTGAAGTTATGTCATTATTGTTCCATAAAATAGTTAAACTGTTGGTTTGGGTTTATAGATTATGAGTAACATTACTCCATGCGGATAGAACATTAGATAGAAACATGTTTTCGTTAGCAACTTCTTGTAAAATATTTTTGCTGATGTTACATTCAAAAAGTTAGGAATCACCATATTATTTTAGAATTCTCTGGTAGAATAGTTAACGTGGGATCCTCCTGCTATTTATGTATGTATCCATGTATATGTGTGTAATACTTTATGTGAATAAAAGTTGAGAGTACTTTAATAAATTTTTAAGTCTTTTAACAAAAACCTTGTATTTCTTGCAGGATAATGCTATTTAGCTCTTGAACCCTTTGATATCGCTTTGTTCCAGCAAGAAGAAATAGATAAAACATTTAAAAAATGAAATTGGAAGTACATGTACAAGAATCTTTTGTCTGATGTTCAATTTAACACAGTAATTCATGTTTGCAGCCTACATATTATTTCTAACATAACCTGAATTTCCATTAATGCGTTGTCCAAAATTTTACAGGCTCTGTGTACCCATATTGAATACAATGCCACCAGTTTGTAGCCCATATTAAGTACAATGCTGCCTGTATGTAGCCCATATTGAGTAAAACGGCTACCCGTATGTAGCCCATATTGAGTAAAAGGGCTGCCTGTATGTAGCCCATATTGAGTAAAAGGGATGCCCATGTTGGACCTATATGGGTCCCATGTGGGCACCTATATGGGCCCCATGTGGGCTGCCAACATGGGACCCAGATGGGTATTGCAACCGGGCTCCACATGGGTCCTATCTGGGCTGCCCCATATACTTTCATGGGGCAGCCCAGATGGGACCCATGTGGAGCCCGGTTGCACTTCCCATCTGGGTCCCATGTTGGTAGCCCACATGGGGCCCATATAGGTGCCCACATGGGACCCATATGGGTCCCATATAGATTGTTTGCTGGGTAGTTCGATTCCATATGTTAGAGCGTTTTTGTAGATCTCGCCCAAATGCACAAAGTGCTGGTTCGAGTACTGGAAGTACCTTCAACCGTATCGACAGCGTTTTATTAAGCCGTCGGCTTTCGATTCCTTCGAGCTTAAATACATTATTTTGAAACTAACTCAAGCACATATATAAATAAGCGTCTTTTCACATGTCTCCAAGTACACAATTATAATTACCACCCGTGTGTACTTACACAATCATAATTACGACCCGGTTGTACGTACACAATCAAAATTACCACCTGGTTGTACTAACACAAGCATAATTACCATCTAGCTGAAATAATTCGCGTTCAGAATAAATCTGAACGCTGAAACTCCGGTCTGCAAAAAGCATAACGAAAAATTAATACAATACTATTATATCAATATGCTTAAAATTGCAAAATAACATTACCAACTCAAAAAGTTTTAGTTAATTAGTCCATTTTTACCTCAAATAGCGTCGAATTGAAGCTAAAAGGCATAATTTGTTTCAGTTAAACTTCTGCTTAAGGTTCATGGGGGGGATAAAATTCATTAAAACTTCGCTTTGGTTTTTCTTCATTGAATGTGGTACAATATGGTCAAACTATATATCATTTTAAAGCTAAAGACGGATAGAATAACATAAACACATTTTTGACATTCAATATTTGTGTGCTTTATTCGTATTTTGGTTTAAAACCAATACTTTTTTACACTTATTTACAAAATCTCAATCTAAAGTTAGGAATGATATGCACTACCTTAAGTTGAATAAATACAAAGCTATATACATATACAAGGTCAAGTTAGCAACATTTCACAGAAAATTATTGTCATAAAACAACAAATGAGTTTTTATTCAACTGCCTTTTTTGGATAAATATCCTAAACATAGTTCTAAAAATAACTAAAACGTAACTACTTTTTAACAATCCAGGTATGGTGGATAATAAGAGTCACAATTCTATTTCAAAGGCTTAACAATTTTGTTATTTACCTCTCAACCAAATTGCAAATTTTAAACCATCTCAAATTGAAATAGATTGCAGACGACATATAAAATTGTTAAGGAATATAAAGAAATTGGCAAAACGATTGATTTTATATTTCGATTCCTTATACCCATTTGAAAGCGTGGTCATCGCTGTGATCCGTAGAAAAACGTGCAAAACAAATCGGTCGAAACCACGTGCAGTGGTGAGAAAACCGGGTATGTGTATACACATACCTGAGATAACACATGCTTATTTTGACAGTTTGGTGGCAACTTGTAAAACAACTATTAACATTAATCAGCAAGAGATCGCACTAAATAACAGAAATGACCGCGTAGAGATATCATCACTTACCCTATTTGAAATAGTTTCCAGCTGAAAATTGTCCCCCACACGTCTTTTTAGTTAATTTGTATTGTTTTTCTGGAGCCGAAGTGCATCTCACAGAATATCCAACCAACTTCCGTTGTTTTCACTTTCGTTATTAAAAACTCCGTTTAATAGAATTATTACTACTTTCAGATTGTTAAAGCGATGTATTATTATATATTATCAATAGAATAGTATACCGTGATGAATTGAACGGAGTAATCTAGATCTTTCTGTCAGTCTGTAAGCGTACTATTTTATGCGCAATAATAAAGTATATGTGATTCGACAACGATTGTAAACATTGGTGAAATGCTTCTTACATAGTTATTCTTTTGAGTGTTTATGAGGTCTGATCGTGCAGTTTGCAAACATCAACGGAAAGATTACAATCCAATGCATTTGTCATCGTCAACCGTATGGAATGTCAATTAGGCGATGAGTGAGTTTTTAGCATGTTTCTTTCTATTTTATTAATTTAAAAATGGCTGCCCCCATGGTGATGAAATGACATGTGTTCGAGTTTTGATATTTCTAGATATGCAAACTTTTTTTACTATTTAAGCGTAACTTGCCCTCGTCAATGTCGATATCATTCACTAATTATATAATTTTCCGCCGAAATACGTGGAATAAACATGATTCAGATTTTTGAAAATAATGTATATTTTAGTGTTAAAATCTCTTTGTATTTTGATTGATTTTGTGGATGTTATGATACGTTGATGTACAAAATTGGTAGCAGTTTGAAGGAAAAACATCCATTAAAGCATATATGTATACATTATCAATGTGGCACTCTTCCTTTAGTCAAATTTGAGTTGAATGCTAGGGGTCCCACATTTTTCAAAATGAAGCCTCTACATGAACCTTAAATCGCAATACAATCACTGACCTGTCGCCATGTTATGAAATATTTAAATATCAACCAATCAGAAGAAGGCATTACGGTGTAATAGGCTGCGCTATCGATTAAAATCTACCTGCCGTATACAGCGGGCACAGCGATAGGAATTGAAAATGTGAGTAGTGTGTTGATTTAAATTGGTCAGGCGTGCAAAATTGAAAGAGTCATTACATAATTCTTACGGAACATTATTGAGAAATGAATTATCTACACAGGTATGTAAATATTATTGCAATCCGTTGATATTAACTGTCTGATATCGGGGCTTGAATGTTGCGCACCAAATTCCTTGCGCATCAATATAGACAAAGAAGGAAAACTCTCGCTATTAAAAAGATAGAGTGGACTATTGACGCCAAGAGTCTGCCAAAGCAAAAATCATCAAAAGACTCTTAGGCGGCAATTTATATTGACTAAATTACCATCCTGCACCCGATTGTATAAACAGTTAAACCGGCGGTTAACCACATACCGGCGGTTAAAAGTCGGTAACATGTTGGTTACTGGCCGGTAAGCGTTTGTATAAAATTTGGTTAGTTATACCGATCGGTTAAAACCCAGTTAAAACATACCCTGCTTCCCTAGGTGGGTAAGTACAAGTAACCGCGAGGTTACTTACACAAAATGGCCGCGGCGCGCGACACAATAAAAGCTTATCATCGACGACCTTCACAATTTCGACGAGTAAACAACACATTGCAGCGACTGACACTTTATTTGACTTAATTTACAGGGCAATACGATTTCCGACTTCGGACGACGAATTTAAGGACGCACAGAACGTGTTTCTTATAGGCTATTCTGTTATGGGTATGCCGTGTGTGATCCGATGCATCAATGGCGCCCATGTTAAAATCATTTCTCCGAGAACAGTGAACAACAAAAGTACAAACAAAAAACAAAACACGTTCGAACTAGTATCTTACCTTTAATAATCCCTTAAAATCCATAAATAATCCATTTAATTCAATAATTGACGAGTTTGCATCTAGGGTCTTTGATAATTATTTTAGCATAGTTAAATAAAGACCCTTATGCCATCATATCATTATATTCAAATGTGAATGATAAACTTTCTTCTTCGTCACACGCTACGTCATGTACTATATTTACATTACTGCTGTTAAAATGAACCGGAGCAGTTTATCAAATGTGTCGTGTTTTGAGAAAAATGGGCATAATGCATGTGCTTAAAGTGTCGTCCCATATTAGCCTGTGCAGTTCGCACAGGCTTATCAGGGACGACACTTTCCGCTTTTATGACATTTTTTGTTAAAATGAAGTCCCTTCTTAGCAAAAATCAATTTTTGGCGGAAAGTGTCGTCCCTGATTAGCCTGTGCGAACTTAACAAGCTAATCTGGGACGACACTACGCACATGCATTATGCCCAGTTTTCTCAGAACACGACACAAATAATAGCCGTTGGTGAATATGGTAAATTCCCTTATTGTACAAGAAAGTAAGTAAGTTTATTGCAAACATAAGCCAAATTAGAAGAATAGTCTAGCATGTTACGACGACCATGTATAATTTTTATGTTACATCTAGAACAACTAAAAGAATAGACGTCTTTGTAAGCACTCTCTTGCACTTTGGAGGCACTAGGGATTCCGCTAAATGATGCAAATCCAGACATCATTATCAATTTGTCCCTGTTCTATTTGATGAACTCATAGTTAAAATTTATACTTTATTTTATTGTGAATTCATTTGTAAATGAATTTGATAAAAAAAATAATACATGTCACTGTTTATAAGCGTGACACTTCGCGCGAAAATTACGTCATTAGAAAATGCATCGTTGTAATGTTTTGGTTAAAGTTACCGGTGGTTAAATTCCACTATGCGCGGTTAGGTTACTTTGCGGTATACCGTGTTCATACAATCGAGTTACCTTGAAGGTTTCTATACCTGAATAACCGCAAACTTACCAAGGTTTGAATGTTACCGAGCGGTAACTTTAACCAGCGTTTATACAATCGGGTGCAGATGTACTTACACAATTATAATTACCACCCGTTGTACTTAATTTTTTTTAATTACCACCCGTTGTCCTTACAAAATCATAATTACCACCCGGTTGTACTAGGAAAATCATAATTACCACTCGGTTGTACTTACAAAATGATAATTACCATCCGGTTGTACTTACACAATCATATTACCATCCGGTTGTACTTACACAATCATATTACCATCCGGTTGTACTTACACAATCATATTACCATCCGGTTGTACTTACACAATCATATTACCATCCGGTTGTACTTACACAATCATATTACCATCCGGTTGTACTTACACAATCATATTACCATCCGGTTGTACTTACACAATCATATTACCATCCGGTTGTACTTACACAATCATAATTACGACCCGGTTATACTTACAAAATCATAATTACCATCCGGTTTTACTTACACAATCATAATTACCACCCGGTTGTACTTACACAATCATAATTACCACCCGGTTATACTTACACAATCACCACCCGGTTGTACTTACACAATCATAATTACCACCCGGTTGTACTTACACAATCATATTACCATCCGGTTGTACTTACACAATCATAATTACGACCCGGTTATACTTACAAAATCATAATTACCACCCGGTTTTACTTACACAATCATTATTACCACCCGGTTGTACTTACACAATCATTATTACCACCCGGTTGTACTTACACAATCATAATAACGACCCGGTTATACTTACAAAATCATAATTACGACCCGGTTATACTTACAAAATCATAATTACCACCCGGTTTTACTTACACAATCATTATTACCACCCGGTTGTACATACACAATCATAATTACCGCACGGCTGTACTTACAACAAGATAATTACGATCCGGTTGTACTTACACACTCATATTTACGACCCGGTTGTACTACACAATCATTTTCACCACCCGGTTGTACTTACTTTATCATAACGATCACCCGACTGTACTTCAAACATAAAATATATTCTGTCTTTACTAACAAAATCATAATTACCACCCGGTTGTACTTACACAATCATAATTACCACCCGGTTGTACTTACAGCATCATAATTACCATCCGGTTGTACTTACAACATCATAATTACCACCCGTTTGTACTTAAAACATCACAATTACCACCCGTTTGTACTTACAGCATCATAATTACCACCCGTTTGTACTTACAACATCATAATTACCACCCGTTTGTACTTAAAACATCACAATTACCACCCATTTGTACTTACAGCATCATAATTACCACCCGTTTGTACTTACAACATCATAATTACCACCCGTTTGTACTTACACAATCATAATGATCACCCGATTGTACTTCAAACATCAGATCTATTCTGTCTTCACTTACAAAATCATAATTACCACCCGGTTGTACTTGTCGAACAGCATCCCGGTAAGAATGGAGCCGACTAAAAAGCCGGACGATGTCGCCGTTAACAGCCACGAAGCCGTCTCTAGATTCTTGCCGACGATCAACCGCAGGTCCGAAAATGTGGGGCCGAATAGGGCTTCAACCCAACCCTGAAAGAATCGTGCAAACTGTTTAAAGGTTTTCACTGTGGGGATTAGTATATGACAATGGAGCATTTTCATGTTTATTATCACCCGCCAAGAGCGAAGGGATATAGTTTTGGCGTTGTCCGTCCGTTAGTACGTCTGTCCCAAACTGTTTAGGTCTATATCTCAGGAAATATGTAAGATTTCAACATGAAATTGCATAGGTTTAAATATATAAATGAGGAGAAGATCCTTGCACAAGAACCATGCTCGTAATGCCTTACACTTCCTTGGTACGGTAAATATACTAAAACGTACCCGGGAAAATTAATGCTAAATCGGTCGTTGTAGGCTACTTTTTTGAAATTAATTATATTCAAATCTATGTCATTGTTCTGTAAAATGGTCTCTATATTATCGAACCTCATACTCAAAAAGCATGTTGATGCAATTTTTTTGAAAGAGAAGTTTGGTTAAGATAATCGGTAGCGCGTTTTACGACAACGGATTTACCGTACCCGGGGTACATGTAAGTATACTTAAGTATCCACGGGGTACATGTAAGTAGTACCCAAGCCTACAGCAACCAATCGAGCAATAGTTATTGCCATTTGTTGTTTGTGTACTATGTTTCTTTTCAGGGCTATATCTCAGATACTATACAATATTTAAAAATGATACTTCATGGGTGTTTGCATATACACGAGGATAATTGCTATGTTTAAAACAATTATTTTTAAATTCAGTATCAAATAATTGATAATACCATTATCGAAGAAAGAAATGCTTATTTTAACAGTCCAAATCAGTTGTCCCCTGAGTGAATATTTTGAGGTACTGAAAGCTTCATGTGTGAGGACCGATACTAGAAATCAAGGCGAGTATGTTTACACTTGCAATTCGAAATTTAATTTGCCTTACCAGCATGACAAATGCCGAACATATCCAGACAGTGTACACAATCTTTTTTCTGAATGCTCTCTCCTGAAAAACTTTTGTCACAAACGCGATCATTTTCGTGCCCGATTCCATTTCTGCGATGTTTTAGTTGAGTAGACGATAATTCCACACAATCGCTGCGCGGATTTAATTTATTTGTTCATACATTTTTCGTAGGACTGAGAATCATTTGCGTTTTGCTGCTTTTTGCTTTTAATACACAAACGACGTGAACCAAAAGGCGGTCAATATACATCGATGTATGAAGTGAACCTTTAGATATGGAGTGCGTATAAGTGGCATTGAAACATGAGCGTAGCGTAAACTACCTAAATGTCGTACAAAAAACGACTAAAGCTTGACACGGTCTAATCCTACATACGACGACTGTAATCGTGATGCATCGGCTATCTCCGGTCTCCTCCGCAAATATATGGAATAAATCGTCTGCGGTTCCAGAGTGACGACGACTGTAGCTATAACAACCACTCATTACTTAATGTAGACTGAAGCCAGAAACAATTTTTCTACAGAGCACGATTCTATAAAACGTCTTATTCTACTAAAACACGACTAACGCTAGAAATAGTCTTATGTATAATACTCACCAGGGCTTAATGTTTGTTTAAGTTCTAAAGACATTGGCAAAGCTTGTGTTTGTATTCACCATAATGAATGTTTATAAATTTGTGTCTAAGTATTTTGCAAACAAGATGAAAACTTATAATTTCTTACATATTTTCACTTTAATGTAAGTAGTTTAATATTGCATTTGTTTACGGAATCTTGACCGGACTGTGAATGCTCAAACCATACTCATATGAAACCGATATACTGATATCATTATACACGATTATTTCGTGATGGACCTTTCATACAGAGTAATAGGGCGCATGAAATAAAATCATTATAACGACACAGTTTATCTCAAGATGCCCTTTGAAACCCGCCCCGGTGTTTTTCGCATGTGTTAGAGTGAATTGGCAAATATGACCACCGATTTACTGGCTACTCTCCTGCGACGCAGTTTTGCTGTTATCTAATCTTTATTAATATTTGTGTACATCACATATATAATGTATAAACACAGCGATAATCTTCAAACCCTTCCGTTATTACTGCCATAAATACATCGCATTTATACTTTTTTAAATTACATAGTTAAACAGTTGATTGTCATAAAAAAACGTCGCTGGAAATTTTATTCTATATTTTGTAAAAAAAAAAAACAACAACAAATAAACTGGGTTTGACTGTCGAATACATCGGGCGTATTTTAGGTATAAAACGTCCCTTGACAAAGAAAACATTTATATGACGATATTTTTCCCAGCAACAATACATGTTTAAGCACTGATGTCTTTTTTTCCGTATAATGTCAGTGATTATACAATTGTATTGGTATCGTCTATAAATGCAACGTACTTAATTACAAAGGCACAGCGCTTAGTAATGTAAAGAAATATAATATGAAAATTCAGCTGCAGCAGCATGCTTTTATTACTGCATATGAATAAAGGCCATAGAACTATACAACTATATATTTTTTCATCTAAGTAGCTTAGTCGTAAAATTACTCAATAAATCATCCACAGAGCAACTCATTCATATTGCAATTAGTAGAGCTCGAGTTACATTAATAATTTCATACTCTACGTTTCAGAGACACAAACACAAGTCTGGACAAGGACAAATTTCATTTTGTATCTAACGCATGATTTTTATAAACACAAATAATTACATATAAATTAGTCCCGTTCTGAGAAAACTGGGCATAATGCATGTGCGTAAAGTGTCGTCCCAGATTAGCCTGTGCAGTCCGCACAGGCGTATCAGGGACGACACTTTCCGCTTTTATGACATTTTTTGTTTAAACGAACCCTCTTCGTAGCGAAATCCAATTTAGGCAGAAAGTGTCGTCTCTGATTAGCCTTGCTGATTGCACAGGCTAATCAGGGACGACACTTTACGCACATGCATTATGCTCAGTTTTCTCAGAACGCGACTCAAATATATTACCTATTGCCATGTACATAGATTAAATGGAGCAACAACTTATAACTAAAATATGTACCTTACAAGTTTTTATATGCTTTTTTCCAATAAATGAAATAATGGAGAGGATTCTTGGAATAGGCTAGCCTTTTGGAAAATCCAATAATCTTTTGGTACATACACGAATGTCCAGGAAAAAATCCTTTCATAAAACGTTATCAAACGTTCTTATTTGAATGAAACAGTAAGTGGTGAATAACACGTGTCAATGTTTATTGAAAATCTGGCAAGCTGCCTTTGGCAAAATACATATTAGCCGCGCTCTATGAAAAAGGGGTTTAATGCATGTGTGCAAAGTGTCGTCTTAGTGCACTTACATAGCTATGCTAGTTACTTACGATCGATTGGCCCTTCTCGGCTCGAGTACTATTTAAACGTGTGCGTGTTTTTCGAGGTTTGTGCTGTCCTTTCCGAACCAGAGTCTACATTATTTGCCTGATGTGTGCCCCAAAACACCTATATAATTAACTATCTTGACTTATGAAAGTTAGGGCGAACTTTGAGTTATAGCTGCAATTTCCAGCTATCTAGTTTTTACTGAAAGATTTTCGATTTTGGTGTGGTCTTGAGTTGTGTGTGTGGGGGGGGGGGGAGAAGTACCCGGAGGAAACCCCACTTGTCCGGTATGGTTACCACGGTTACCACCAACCAACCAAACTCACATGCTGCCAGGAATGGGAATCGAACCCGGGTCGCCTAGGTGAGAAGCGAGTGTACCAACTACTGCGCTAGCCGGGGAGCCATCTTAAACATTCCTTCGGTACGGAAAATATACTTTAACCTACCCGGCAAATTTAGACTGTACCCGAGTTTTATTTCCGCCAGAATTCCGATGTCGTAAAACGCGCTAAGGAATGCAGAACAAAAATCTCTTTGAAAAAAAACTTGCATCAACATTTTTTTGGAGGACGAGTTTCGATAAAACAGAGGACATTTTACAAAATATTGACATACATATGAACATAATAATTTGAAAAAAAAGACGCCAACATCGACCATTTTGCCTGAGAATTCCCGGTTACGTTTAAGTATATTTCCCATACCCAGTGTGCATTAAAGTGCACTTAAGAGTACCCGGGGTACATTTAAGTTGTATCCGAGCCGACAATGATCAATCAAGCGTAACTTATAGCAGCCCTACTTGAATCAAATAAAGGGCTGGAAGGGCCGAAGAAAGGATTTCATGACCAATGGCCTCACAAGTTATGTGGTCGGGCCGGAGATCGAAACCGGGATCCACAGATTGCGGAATTATGTCGGTGACTGATAAAAGATAATCGGAAAAATTAGGCTGAACATGAATTATGTACATGTGGAATTATGCGCATCATCCTAGAACATTGGCTTGCAGCAAAACCGTGACCGGCATTCATTCCATTTACAGTGCACTTTCGGTGGTGACCAACGCGGAAATTCGAAGCGGGGACCATGAATCTTTGATCGGTGAGTTCATTTGCTTTCCTTGGTTTGTTTTTCATTGAGCATATTTTTTCTTATACCACATGTATATAGCGCCCTTTTCATACTCGCGGATGCGTTCAAAGGCGCTTTACATGTTTTTTCCTGATCACTGGGTCACAGGTCGTCCGTTATTATCTTGGCGCAGTATGCAGCCACGGCACATTGGCTTATTTCCCTCACAGGTACCCATTTATACACCTGGGTGGAGAGGAGCAGACGTTGGATAAATTTCTTGCTCAAGGAATTTCCAGTGGTCAGGGTGGGATTCGAAACCGGGACCTCTCGATCCCTAAGCCAGCGTCCTTCCATTAGACGACTGCTCCCACAAATATTCAGTAGTTTATAAACATCAGACCGAAGAATATAGTCCCTTTAAAGCAAAGTTAATTAATTAATTTATAGTAGTTTGTTCTAGGTTAGTATTCTCTATGCATAATATACCCAGGTAGTCAGCATTTTAACACGACACGTGCACACTTGCATAAAATAAAGAAGCAAACAATCTGCATGTTATTCTGCTATTATAATGGGCGAGCTAACACATTACAAGAACGCAATACTAAGAAAAAGTTCAGCCAACACATTTACCACCAGAATTATATACGGAAATACTATAAACAAATGCGTAAAATTGACATTGTTTCCCGGGGCACCATGAATTATTATACAATCAATATCAAAACCACTATATATCCAAACTATGAACACCAAGTAAGTTACAACACGTAGTTTGTTGTGATTCGTGCCACGATGTACAGTAGAAATATCGTAGTTGTTAACGATGCTTTAATAAAGTCGAACGCTGCTAACTTTTAACAATGCTTGTTTTTTTGCGTCCGTTAAAGCTCACAACGAGTATACTCATTAACTGTGAGCATTTATTTGCGTTTTTCGATGGGGAATCTTTCACAGCTAGTTTATGTCTTGGACTTCATAATGGTATTTAGGGGTATTACGAATCGAAGTAACATCGATTTTGGTCCTATCTTCATAGAAAATAGTGCGACGGATTTAAGAGACAAATGGGATTTTACGGTCGCGGGTTATTCGACAACAAACCAAGACTAGTTATACTTTCATAGACAAACGTTGTTTTTTTTTACACCAGCAGCAAAAAATGCAAGGGAAGCTACTGCGATATGTTTTCTTATATCGGTTTTCACAGTGAACTCCCCTAATTTTCTCTTATATCTGAAATTTCTTATTCGTTGAAATGTTTTATTTTTATTTTACATATATAGAAATATTGTGATGGAACGAGGTATTAAGCATGAAAACTACATTCGACATTATTTTTTTTTAAATATGGGTGGTATATAGATCAAATAAGCTTATAAGTTATTATTTCATTAACATGTATATATATATATATATATATATATATATATATATATATATATATATATATATCAAATAAAAATACTTTAAAACTAACAGCTAGTAGGTTTAAATATTTGTGGTTTATCAAATGAAATCAGATCGTTACTCAAACGCTTTACGTGCATGCAGTAAATTTACAAAAGAGATTTTGTTGTATCTGAGTGCTTGTCAAGTCGTTGAAGATGGCGACGTCCATGCCGAGACTTTATTTTTCGCCGTTTTATACCCTTTATTACTTTTGTTTAACTGTTAAATTATACTCACGTTCCAGCAATATCAGTAAAAAGGTGATTATCGTTTATTTTGTAGTAAAATTCGATTTATATCTCGACTTAACTCCCCGTAAATTTTCTTAGTGGAGATGTAATAAGGTCATCCCGCTAAGCAATTTTTGTAGCGGTCATTATATAAAAGGAATATTAATACGAAATAAACGCTAGTATCTTTCTTGTTGATATTGCTGGAAAGTGAGCGGTATTTAAAAAAATGCTACAAGGTATAAATGGGCGGCGAAAAATACCTGCGTCGGCATGGACGTCGCCATCTTGACTATCACGTGATTACCTCCTCTGTGTATGGTTAGCGCGGTTTGTTTAAGAAAAGACCTTGGTGAATAATAGCTTGTACATTTTAGTACTTGTTATTAATCAAATACAATCAGCTCGCTTAATTATTATTGTTAGATTTGAACATTTGCGATTCAATACACGAAATGAAATAATCTTGATTTGTATCGTTAAGTACATTTAATTGTGTATAATTGTGGTACATCAAAGGCAATTTATCGAAATCGGCATGTCTTCATGATTGAGGAATATCTGATTATAAAGTCATACCAATACTAATGAAACATACAAAAACAGCAGATATGTATATAAGTGGTATACTTATCATTTAAATATAGATAATACAAAATATAATTACGACATTAAAAAAATTCTAGCTGAAACACCAGTCGAAGCGAAAAAACTATATACACACGTCTAACTGTATATAATATTATCTCTTGGTTCATTAAAAAACAAAACTCATTTCTTGGAGAATCTGTTTTTGTAGAATATATGGCAAAGTGACTTCGTAACGACAATACTTACTACTATAAATGTGTTGTTTGCCGAAAGGAAATAGTTGTGCAATTAATACTCGTGTACATTTGTGGTGAATTGAAGAAATGAACGTTACTAACTGGCACATGTTTTTATGTGTGATATACTGAAGGAATTGCAGTGTATACAATGATTGTATATGCATATATATTCTTCATAACTGGACATGTGTTTATATATATGGTATATTCAAGAAAAATACATTATCAACTAGATCATGTGTACAGTTTGCTTTATTGTAGAACTTTTACTTCATAACTCAAATATGTTTAGATTTATGGTATTTTATGAATTTTACTTCATTTAGAAAAAATGCAATGCATGTGTGGTCAATTGGAATATAAGACGTATGCTGAATGGCAACACACATAGCAGAAGCTATAAATGTGGTTTTTATGTCCTGGTAGTGTGGCAAATAGCAGTCGGACCGTCCGTCCGTCCGTCTGTCTGTCTGTCCATACAGATATCGAGCGGGTATCGCTATGTGAGTCTACCTACATGACTTACAGATGAGGTGTGCGTTTCGTTCCGGTCCATTGATTTTTCGCGAAGTTATGGGCTTTGGACTTATAAATGTTCTCAAATATGACCGTTTGCCGGACGTGTTTTTACAAAACGCTTTCAGATATTTAGCTGATTTTTGGTATGTGAGTCTACCTAAATGACATACAGATGAAGTGTGAGTTTTGTTCTTGTCCATTGATTTTTGGCGAAGTCATAGGCATTGGACTTAACAATTTTCTCTAAAAAAGCGGCTGTGCGGCTTCAAAGCGCAGTAGGGAGAATTGTGTTGGACTTATAAATGTTCTCTAATATAACCGTTTGTCGGACGTTTTCTTTTACAAAACGCTTTCAGATATTTATCTGATTTTTGGTATGTGAGTCTACCTAAATGACTTACAGATGAAGTGTGAGTTTCGTTCTAGTCCATTGATTTTTGGCGAAGTAATGGTTATTAGACTTAACATTTTTCTCTTAAATAGCGGCTGTAAGGCTTCAAAGCGCAGAAGGGGGCATTTTGTTTCACAAACACAGGTCTTTTTGGTACTTCAGTATCATTTATTTCATATATATATATAGCAATATAAAAAATAAACGTTATTGCATTTTCAGTCGTGCATCATTTTTTTCACATTCTGTTCTTTATTTTTTACGTGTTTGCGTTTTCAATTCATGAACTTTTGTTTGGAAACATTGACTATATCGCACGTAACCGTTTCGCATCAAAGATATTCTTAGCAACACAAACAAACTATTTGTTATTCACAATACCGATGTCTCTTATGAGGTATATTTTATATTTCAGGTATTACATGACCAATTATTATTACCTTTAAATCAGGTTCAGGAAAAGTAAAGTTTTAATTTCAAAAGAAACATTTGCAAAAAGATAATAGCATACGTAATTTGAATTTGATATATATATATATATATATATATATATATATATATATATATATATATATATATAATTGATATACAGATAGATAGATAGATAGATAGATAGATAGATAGATAGATAGAGATAGATAGATAGATAGATAGATAGATAGATAGATAGATAGATAGATAGATAGATAGATAGATAGATAGATAGATAGATAGATAGATAGATAGATAGATAGATAGATAGATAGATAGATAGATAGATAGATAGATAGATAGATAGATAGATAGATAGATAGATAGATAGATAGATAGATAGATAGAAAGATAGAAAGATAGAAAGATAAATAAATAAATAAGTAAATAAATAAATGACTCGGTCTGATATGTCGATTGATCAGCATGATTCAAGTATTTTTATCAAGATAACAAGACACTATCAATATGTGATCGCTTTATTATCTTCGTAAGAAAACAACAGACTGAAAGGGATGGTAAACCAGACAACTTATAGCATGTATTGGAATTCGACAGAGAAAACTTGCAAAGATATTAATATTTCGACATCGTTCTATTATAAATAATTATATGAAAATATTTCCGCTGCATAACCTAACTTGACATTTTGCTATTCAGAGGCCAGTTTTAATATTTTCTTCATTTCCTTTTGAAATCTTTAATTGTCTGTGTGTGGTTTGAATGTTGACTCAAATACAATAATCGTTTCCATCCTGAAAGCATATATTTGATATTCTAACCTATATTTGATGCTCTTATTAGATACTAACTGACAACGAACACAATTAATGTTGTAAAACGAATTATATAACAAATCAAACATATTTCTTCTTCTTCTGCTGCTGCTGCTGCTGCTGCTGCTGCTGCTGCTGCTGCTGCTGCTAATGTTCCTTATTTGATTCTAAACATTTTCCAGTATGGAAATACCACAAATATCCCCGAAGTAAATGTTTAATATTATACAAATTATGTGATGACAGCTTGAAATATAATGCCTAAAACATTACCAAAGAGATAAAAGACATCGATATCGCTGTTATGAAATAAAAATAAATGCAAAAAGATAACAAAATGTTCATATCGTGTGTAAGATGTAAGGTGAGGTTCGCATAAAAAAGAAAGAAGTGATATTTTGAAATTAAATTAATAAAGAATTGACCAAAATAAAGGCCTAAAGGTTTGAAACAAGCATTTATGAGGTTTTTCGCGTTACGCTTAACGCGACACTTATTGCAGCGGCCAACAAAACATGGAACAAACTGTATTTTCTTTGTATCGTGTTTATTTCCAGAGGCTGTATTAATATGGTTGCCATGACTTTAAATAGACAATCCCAGAATCGATAAATTGACCGCCGCCATATTGGCTATCACGTGACCCGTCGCCATTACGGTACTGAAGAATCCGGTTGACTACAGCGTTAAAAGATCTCACAATAAACAAAGTTGGAAACATTAATGAAATATATTTCACATCGTTAAAAATAAAAATTATATAAACACTAATACACGTAATGTGTAAGGCCGGAATAGCTGAAGGGGATAGGGTGGGGGTTAAGTACTCGTTGCAGTTATGCAATTTGCTTAGAACACAATTGTTTCTTTATTAAATGTACTTATTTGAATATAATTTGTAAAGCTATATAGTGAAACAATTACCGCATATCATGCACACTAGTAAGCTAACATGATCTTTACATCATTTACATAATTTATATATACGTATTACGTATGTTTCAGGGATTTAAATATTCGCTAGAATGTCATCCGCGGGTATTTTCTTTTACAACGACTTGAAACTGTTTTATAACTCAGACTGATTGTAAGCAATTAGTACTTTTTTAGCTGAATTTTGATTGAGATCAATGACTTAAAAGTGGTCGTTAGAAATTGCGTCAATGTAGAAAACTTGCTGCCGCGAATTCCTTACTCATTTTTATCGAGGTTAAGAATCAAACGCGTTCATTTAAGAGATGCCTGAATGTAGACTTTTATTTTTTTACTCATCTTAATTTTAAGGTGATTAAAATGCTAACAAATTACCGGACGATATTCTTTATTCAAATTATAATAGTTTTAAAGGTCAGCCGGTTCTCGGAAAGGAGATTCTACAAATGTGCAATTCTGACATTCATACCAAAAATAAGCTAAATATCTGAAAGCGTTTTGTAAAAACACGTCCGGAAAACGGTCATATTAGAGAATATTTATATGTCCAAAGCCCATAACTTCGCGAAAAATCAGTATTTGTTTTGTTAGTCACTGAATTCAGTGTAAAGGGACCTTTTCATGTTTTGGTAAAGTTGCAAAATTGGAAAAAAGTCGTTTCAGATTCGCACATTTTCACTGTAGATATGATATTTGAGAGAAAACAGTAAAATTGAACATTTACCATGCTCTAAATATCCATTATAAGCATCTTTTGACGGTTTTAAAAGGTAAACATTATACAGCGTTACAAACGCGAAACGATTGACTAATTTGGAAAGTTATAATCGTTATATTTTGTGACACTATGAAGATTGCTTTTATGAAGTATAAAATACATCATTCACAGTATGAGCACGGATAGCCGATTGGCGTAAGTGCTAGAACTTTACTCCAAGGGTCAGTGGTTCGAGCCCAGTTGAGGTTTACTTTTTTCTGTAATTATTTGTTTTATTGTTTTGTACTGAAGCTATTTAGTCCAAATATTTACATTTATCAATTTAAAGCATATAATGAAAAACTTCATGACATGCCAGCATCTTTGAAAAGGTCTCTTTAAGTGTTAAATTGTTTTTAAAGATGAACACACTGTATACTTTTCAGCTTATATTATGTTTACTTTTATACAATAAGTTCAAGAGATCAAAGTGTGCGTTTGTTAAGATCTCAAAGTCGATTTTTCTAGCATTATGCTTTATGTAACTTGCTTCGTTTTTAGAGGTTCAAGGATTCATACAAGTAAATGTGGTGTAAACTTCAAAAACTTGTAAAATAGGATAAATGAAAACTATTCCTTAATAATCCCTCAATTTATTTAACTTTATAGACTACGGTGATGACGTAAGTTGACTTCAATTTTGACTGTTTAGCTGTCATAAATCATTGCCGACTTTGCTCCACATTGAGAAGCCAGATTTGACGTTTGGGTGACCACAATAATTACTATATAAATTCGCCAATCGTTCCACTAACGAAATAAACAAAAAATTATTCCTGACGAATAATAATTGTTTCACAGTAGATGCCATAAAATAACATTTATCTAACATATGTTAAATAGTGACAGCTATTTACTTTCAGTTTGCTTCAATATAGACTATGAACTGAAATTTATTCCGAACTCAGCTGAATTCAAGCATTCAAATGGTTCGTTTTAGATTGTTTTATTTTAGACTACTGAACTTAAGTATGGTCTTCATGTACACTACTAAATTGAAATGCTTGCATTAGCCGACCGAATTTAGTAATGTGAAATAAATAAAATCTGACTTCAAGATTTCTGGTTATTTATGTGGTTCAAGATTAGTTTTCATCAACAAAAACAATAAAAAACAAACAAAGACAATCAAGTTATAAAGCAAAAGTAAAGACAGCTAAATTAATTCAGTCAATCCGAAAGATTTCATGGTGGCATATGTTGTGCACAGCAATTAAAATGAACGTACCAACTTGTCAAAAAACAAAACCACTAACACATTGGCGATATCTAGTATAACCATCAGCAGATTTGCGCAAATGTTTATGACTAGGCAAGCCCTATCATGCATGGATTACACGGACCTGTCTAAAATCTTTTAAAACAGCTATTGAAATAACAAGTTGGAATATTTTAATGTGACATTTAATACCAGTGGTTAAATATTCCTTTATAATAGGAAAGCACTGACTATTAATAATACCAGTGGATAATTTTATCAGATGCTTCATGAAGATTTCCGTCATGGATTGAAAGGATTAATCTAACTTGATGTCGGAGTGCTGTAATTGATATGGCATAAGCCTTAATAATGAGGGGTCACGGGTTAAATCCCAGTGGATATTTGGTGTCAAATTTGGAGATGTCATTCGGCCACATTCCCCATGTCAATAATTTCATTTATTATTTGCCAAAATGACTGCCCTAAATTATCAATTGAAGGTTTAAAATAATTATTTTGTGTAAATAAAATCCAAACTTGACCTGACATCATGTCCGTTTAATCTATCATAAGGTTACCTTAACCCCAAAAATGTTTACTTAACAAGTTATTATATCAATTTAACCCAACAGAATGCCAACTGAACACAACATTATGTTAACTTAACCAAACATAATTTAAGTTTACCAACCATGATGTCGACTAACCAAACATTTCAGTTTCTCCTAACAAAAAGCAGTTTTGTCGTTCCAAATAGGTCCAGGAAATTCAAAGTTAGTGAAATTTTTATCAATCAATACCAGTGGCTGCTTTGAGCAGTTGCTGGGGGCTAGGTGGCGGTTTCATGGTGGAACGGAAAGGCGTTGACATTTTGCTGTTAGCGGAGGCGTTGCTCAGACTGCTTTGTTGGCTTTGCGGTCGGCATCGGCGTTGCTGCGCACGGATACTAGGTCGGCATGGTTGAACAGCTGGACAGGCGTGATGGAGTTATTTCAGTATTTTAGCATTGGCTTCAGAGCCTGAAAGAATAGAAGAGAATTTTAGTAAAACAGGTGGGCCTAAAACCGGTACTGCGCCAAGTGGGAAACATTAGCACGAAAAACCCTGACATTTGGGAGATTTACGCCGTTAAATCTTCAGATTAGATTGGGAATTATCTTTCTTTTAAATAGCTTAATACTTAATTGAAAAAATCCATCTTAATATGTCTCTTTGTTTTAACGTTCAGTTTCAGTGCTCATTTTATTTGTTGCTGTGCAGATGCAATTTTGGAACGAATTTGACGCAACTTCTATTCCTTTATGGAGTTTTTTGGACAGCAATAGGGAATTCTGTAATTTTTCAGGTGCTTTACAACGAATGAAAAAAAATCACTGACACAGGTAGGCTCACTCTAGGTACACATAAATCTAAGGACACAAGAGAGATTTGTAAAACAAGTATCTTCCCTTTTCAAAACACAGGTATGCCCCTTTTTTTAAAACAAGCAGGACTGCCTTTTCAGAGCTCCCGATTTTTTTGAGTCATGGTGACTGTATTTACAAATGAATTTTGAATTCCTTCATAAAATACAAACAGAAATATGTTTCAGACACGTTTTGCATTACAGGGCTGCATTTATTACTACCTTATTCATAAAACATGACATGTATTAAATCGCACCAAATGAAGTAGCTGTCGCTGTGTGTTAGGGTAAAACAGATGAGGACCAGTGTGTCACTGTGTATGATGGGCGGCTGATAAAGGGCAACTAGTTTTCAATATTTATGTTTTGGTGCTGCTCATTATCAGAAAGACCTGTACATGTTACTAACAGCTGGCAATGCACTTTACAAGTAATCAATAATTGGAGACTTGTTGACTTAAGATACAACAGTTGATGAAACAGGTACATTTTGGTGGAAATAACTTATCGTAGTATTATTTGAAACTACATCTGGCCGTGAACCACATAATACTAATTTCGTAATTGTGTATTAATTTTTGGTTTGTATAAATGAAAATTTCAGCACGCTCTCTACGTCAATAGGTAAATGTATAAAGGAAATGTACGTTATTGATGTGTTTGAAATGGTGTTTTAGAATAAAACAACAACCATTTAAACATGTTTGTGTGTTTGTGTGTAAAGAAATAAGAAACATCATACTAAATAATACTGAATAAGGCAAAACAGTGTCATTTTTAAATGAATGATTCTGTAAAAATAAAAAAATATTTTAAAAACTACTCTCATTTTCAGTATTTAAGTTTGCAGTAAGGGTTACAGGTGACAATATATTTATCACCAGGCCATCCCAAGCATAAGCTCCTCATCCTGCCAAGATATATGGCACAGTTCTCCACACCTGCAAAGAGTCAGACCTGTACAAACTGAAATTTCATACTACCTTTATTTAAAAAGTAATCAAAATCAGTTTTCTCTTCTTTTTTACATTAATGAAGTTACTTTTGGGTTATTTTAGGAACATATATTATTTGTGCAATATCTTTCTTTAAATGTTTACTGACGAATCATGTTTTAAGTATACTTGATTATAATTATTGTGTCAATAAGTCATTATATTGCTTTATCTTTCACAGTGTCATCACACTTTAAACCAACTAACCCAGTGCGATTATAGATTGTGTGTCACTTTATATACTACAGAAATTGTCCCAGATACTAAAGTAATATTCAAGATGACAACCTTGTTACGTGGACTGTGGTTCAGATGGGATAACATACTTTAATAATATATGAAAACATAAATGTACACATCATATGATTTGATTATGCATACAGTCACATGAAGTCAAGTACTGATAGCTCAAATCTTTATCTGCAAATTGTAGGTACAAAGTATTATATTATTTTATTTATGACACCAGTTGAAGGGGTGTAATTTAAGGCACATATATTTCTATTAAACATTTATACTAAGGTGATCAAGATGGCTACATTTTCTCAATCAACTGTGGATAGTGGCTCTGATTCTATTAAAGACTTTTATTGTTCACCCTGCATTGAGCACAAAATTGACCAGTGGGCAGAATTTTACTGCAATAACTGTCTTAAATTTTATTGTGCAAGATGTATTAACCTGCATGATCAGTTGTTTGGCAAACATGTGACATATGGAAGGGGCGACACAAGAAAGTTGGCTGTGTCCAAGGAAGTGGAGGAGTTCCTTCAAAAATGTGACATTCATGGCGACAAACTTCTAGAAATGTTTTGTGATGACCACAATCAGCTGTGCCGCACTAATTGTGCTTTCCTTAATCACAGGTAACTAGGATAAATATTTGCTTTCAAAAATGTTTGTTTTCAAATATAAAACCTTCAATACAGCACTATTCAGATCAATTACCCGTTTATACTAGAAATGTGAATAAAAGTGCAATGATGACTAATATTAATTATTTGTCTATTAAAAATATGAAGAAATGAATATAACGAAGACATTCCATATCTCATTACTTGAAAATATCATTTAAAAAAACAAAAACAGGATGAACAAAAGTGCATACATATTTTTGGATAATGACCATGAAAACCACATATATATATATATATATATATATATATATATATATATACACATATATACATATATATATATATACATTATATGTATTTATATATTTATATATATGTGTATATGTATATGCGTGTATATGTATATATATGTGTGTATATATATATATATATGCATACGCATGCGTTTGTGAGCGTGTGTGTGTGTTAAATGTATCCGTGTACGTGTGCATATGTATTACATGGTTCTGTTCTGTTTCTTCGCCTCAATGCTGTTGTTATTTTGTATTTTCTTTCTTTTTGTTGTCTCACGTGAATTCAGCTAAGCGCTACGGTAAATGATTATTTTCACTTTGTTAAAGTACAAAGTCAGCCTGAGAAAGTGTTCGTATTATGCATTTTATTAACATAATATGTTTTGTGAAGCTTATTAAATGTGATTCCATCCTGTAAGAAGAGCCTGGAAAATCCTGTTTCCAATTTTTTTTAACTAAGTCTGCAAAATAGTGTGTGGAGATGACAAAATATATTGCCAGAAAGAAATGTATTTCTTGATTGATATTTGGTGAAGGTGACAAAATATGTTGCCAAAAAGACATGTATTTTTATATTTATATTTGGTACGATAATTCGGGCCATTTAGCGATTTCATGGGGTCTAGAACTGCCATAGGCTTTAATATTTCTATTCTCTTCACAACACTATGTGACTGTCATTATCAAGATGCACATTGGGTCAATAGTTATTAAAATACAAATAGTACAAATAAAAAACTTTGTATTTGACTCATTCGAACGCGGCTGAGATATCATTGATATAAAGGTAACACCAAATTATAAATAAGATTGGGCATTACATGTTCACAAACGTTTTATTCCATTTGACTTATTGATAGTGTGTTTGACCGCACTGGACCTAGTTTTAAACACGGTCGAGATATCATTGAGACAATTGTTCTGACCAGGATCTGATTAGACAATCATTTTGGCATCATAGCTTGTTCACAAGGATAATGCTGACAAAACATAAAGAAGACGCATGCAGATCATTATAAAATATCAACACGTTATTCTGAGGTGAGCGTAAATGCAAAACATCATGTTTTTTGACATTGTTTGTTGATGACATGGTGCACTATTATATGCATAAGGATATAAAAATAACAGTAATGTACCAAGCTTTTTCACTGACACTCTACAGTTAAGTGTATCCATCAGAATTGTACTCAAATTCTAGTAGAACTCTTAAATGTATGCAATCCGAATTGACGTACAAAGAAGAAACACAAACTTGTATTTGAATAATTACAATATAACCAAATTAAAGGTATCACTTTGTACATTGAAAACCTATAGAAAGCAAAATTTTAAACGTCAAAAATCATATAGGAATTTGTGGACTCTTTGTGGATAATTTGAAACTGTATGCGATTGGAAATATAACCATATAACGATTCTACATCAGTCAAAAATCTGAATCATAAAACAACAGTTAAAGTAAATAGAAAAAAAGGTTCGATTACTGTTTAAATCATTCAATTTATTATCATGGAAAATGCAGTTCGTACGGTTTGGTGAAATTAAATGGAGAACATATATTTTGGATAGTGTTTAAAATTTGATTAACCATTTCTTCACAACGCTATCACAGAGTAACCAGTTCTCAAATAATACATCAACATATCAACATATCATAGCAATTACACTAGATTGCTTGTTTTGTTATTTGGAATTAAATTTGACACTAGGAACGGTATAAAGTGGATGACGTACTGTCTTCACACATATTACAAAACCAATTTAGAATTGGTCGATTCTCATGGTGCGAATCTAATCTAATTTCAATTTTCCAAACTAGGCGCGGTCAAAAACTCAGTAAATACAATATAAAAGTCAACATGGTGTTGCGTTTGTGACAAATCTTCCATTTAGTTGTTACTTGGTATCGGAACAAATCAAAGCATTTTAGCGGGTTACCCGATATTTGTAAAGTAATTTGTCCGCCTGTGTCGCATCTTAATTAACGAATTTCAAAGGGACACATACACTTACCAAATCGACACCTGTTGATTCACCGCTCAATTGTTCTGACGGAAAAAAAATGTTCCGCGCTATTGTTCTGATTGGTTGATTCACTGTGTCGGAACAAATGTGACCATTTTTTGCGTGAACCAATAGCAACCCGAAATTTCCACCGTTATTCAATGCTGAATGGCTTCGACGGAAGATACAAAAGTACCGATAGAATTTTCGTTCACATTTCATTTTATTACAGTGTGAAAAAGACTTATGTTCCGACGAATGATACGAAATGTCCGCGCCATCTTTTAAGAGAATAAATAATACTATATAAACACACGTAGGACCGCGCTAAAAGCTATAGAAATTATTCTTCGCTCAGTGATATTTATATTATTGTTGAGAATTGTATTGCCTTTATGTTTTGCTATTATTAATTTTGATTATGCACGTTTAACTGGCAATACATGTTTTAAATGCTTTATATATATATATATATATTCCCCAAATCAAATGTTTACGGTAGGGAAATTAAAACAATAATTACTTCTTTTATAATTACGCTTCTTGGTCATAGTTGCGCTTTTCATCATACCGATAAAATGAAGTTCAACAAAAACTGGTTGGGTGATTTTGAATTGAGAGAATGTCTGTTTGTTTTTGTTTTTCAACTGGAAACGGTCCGATCGTAAGAAAAACGATGTTGTAAATGCTGTTTTTTCCTTAACAATTTTACCGACGCTCTTATACAAGTATTGCAGTTGTTTTAATGTAAGCAGTTTCATAATAACAGAAAATAAACCTGAACAAAATAATCATATTTATAATAGTTATTCCTGTTGTTCCTTATAAAACAAAAGAAAATGCATGTTTTATTTCGCATTGATGACATACATCCCATGTTTAACAAGCATCATAGAAATGTTGTTGACAATTCCTTTTCCTTCCCTTGGAAACGTTGTAAAACTAATTATATAATCATAAAGCTGCCAGAAACATTGGCAACAAACTGAATTTATTTGGTTAAGAAACCTAGATGCAATCAATTCAGTATGTACGAACTTTGCAATATGCGTTTTCATAATGAAAACAATATCACTAAAGATAATCGATTTTCGTACAACACAAGTCGTAATATTCGCACTAAATGATTAAACATGTACACATTACGTACCTTTAAACATTTTTCATTCTAGCCAACCTTAAGCATTGTTAATACACACGAAACTTGTTTTTTTAATGAAACGGTCCACATTTCAACGTTAAATTTCTAACATATCACGGTGGTCAATAACTGTTGTTTTTACTTGTAATATCGATTATACGGGGACCAGTGGTGCACATATTGTTATAGCGCTCTAAACGGGAACCAGTGGAGCACATCTTGTCATATCGATCTAAACGGGAACCAGTTGTGCATATCTTCAGCGTCTTACTGACGCTCGTCTTTGTCGGCTTGGGTACTCCGTAAATAAACTTAAGAGTACCTGGGGTACATTTAAGAAGTACCCGAGCCGACAATGACCAATGAGCTTTATTGACAACATAACCTATTTGAACCCGAAATAATATTCTTGGGTTGCTAATTTAGTAAACAATCCGGTTTTAATTAAAGTTTTTTTTAACTTGTAGTCATGGAAAAAAATGAGAAGCTGACAATGTACACTTATACATATTATAAGTTTAAATTGTAAATTACTGTCGATCTGATCAAGTAATGTTAAGAATTATACCTGTGTGTGTTGTATGTCCTATTGTTTCTATCCAGATTAGAAGTACGTATTCCGTGTAATTATTTTATACGTTAACGATAAAATCTTGACATCTTGACAAAATCTATCTAGACATCCAACGCATACTTCAACCTCAAATGTGTGATTGCTATTCGATAACCTGAGTAGGCAAACTTTTGTATTGCATTTGTTTTTATCCGGAAACATTATTCGAAATACTGAGCAGAGCGGGCGAAATAAAAAAACGAATGAAAGAACACAAGTCAACCAGTTGCCCCCCCCCCCCCCCCCCAAAAAAAAAGGCGGAAAAAGCATTTTGTCGCTTCTTTTAAGAAAGATCTTGTTTAATATGCGCGACACAATTCATAATTATTAGATAGCACAATTAATAATTATTAAATAAGTGTAGCTTACATCACATTTACTATTAATTCTTTTAACAGTTTACTACCCTTTACGTTTCATAAATGCATATGTATTTGCTTCAAATACATAGTTATAATAAGTACATTTATAAGAGCATTCATTTTGAAAAGACATATGTCATGCAATATACTTTGTTAATATGTTTAAAGCCAAAGTTAAATAATTATCTTAAACACCTTTTTATTCTGTATTAGTGTAAGAAAAGGGGAGACAATGCATTAATAAAAAACTTTGTTACAATATAGAATATTTATCTACTCAACAAATATAATATAAGTTTTAAGTAAGGTACAAGATCTTCGTTGATTTCTTACATATTGGCAAACAAAAATATGAAATGTTTTGCGTTTATCTATATGATTGATACAAAAACAAAACAAACCATCATAAACATACACTGTTTTATCTTTAGAACAAAAACATAGCAAATGACATTCCAACAATGTTGAGTAAAAAGAGCCTTTTCACAGATTTTGGCATGTATTTAAGTTTGACATTAAATGCTTTATATTGATAGATGTAAACATTGGTTCTAAACAGCTCAAGGAAAAAAAACAAGAATAAAATTAAAAAACGGAAAAAAGTAAACCTCAATTGGGCTCAAACCACCGACCCCTGGAGTCCTGGAGTAAAAATCTACCGCTAAGACCACTCGGCCATCCATGCTCATACAATAAAAGATGTATTTTATACTTTATATAAGAAATCCTCGTAGTTTTACAAAATATAACGACAACAACAGAACTCTCCAAATTATCCAATCGTTTCGCGTTGCAACGCTTCATAATTTTCAGGATTTTAAATCGTCAAAAGATGCATATAAAGGCTATTTTGGACTATGGTAAATGTTCAGTCTTACTGTTTCCTCACAAAAATCATAACTAAAACGAAAATTTGCGAATCTGAATTTTTTTTTGTAATTTTGCAAAAACGTGAAAAGGCCACTTTAAGCAATATCTCCATGTACCTTTTATATATTTTATCATAGTTGATATGTTAAGAAACAAAACACTATCAAAAGCACTTTGATAATCACACATTAATCCATACTTTTTAAGTTTCCTGATTGACAAAATCGTTATCAGAAATTATATATGTTCTTAGGTCAATCGAGCCAATTTCATGATCAGTAGTTTAAAAAAAACACAAACACTAATAATGCCAGGCTTAAAAATACCACAGAATTTGTCTGACTCAATAAATAACTCTATGCTTAAAACAATGATGATAGAAGTGTAATTGATCATAATGCTCCATAATATGTTTGTCCGACTAATGTCAATTGTAGCGTCGATCATTACTTACGAATAGGTTCCGCTTACCATTTAAAATTATAAACAAGGTCTATCATTGCCAAGAGGTAACAGTTATTGACATGCAACATACTTAGCAAGATACATATGAAGAATTGTTCGCATAATTCAAAATTAAATACTTGATAGAAAAATGATATATAACCAACATATTACTGTAAGAGAGGACAGTCGGACACGTTGTTATTCTTTTTATATTTTGTTAAAACTTAGACCGAAAGTAACTAGACGTAATGCGTAAGAGGTTCTCTGATATCTTTAAAGAACGATTAATCGTTTGATCACCGAAATAGCATGCAAAACAAACTTAATTTCTCAAATCCATGCAAAGACAGACTCGTGGGATCATTTATTTGAAGGCGTTGTGATTATCTTTGATTCTTTGAAATTTTTCCGCAGCGAAACGTGAATGGACAACTTTTTGCTAATTAGAAACAAGGGTAAATAATTCGTGCACATTTATATACATGTACAGGTAAACAGTTTGCAGTTATTAATCGATGTTTCAAATAAATACATACAATCTATCATATTATCACTTTAGGCGTTTATAGCTATTAGCTTCTCCGCATATATTATATTGTCATTAAACAGCAAGTATGGAGAGTTTTATTATCAGTCGATATCTTCAATAAATATATATAACAAATTTATGACAACTTAGTTGTCGTAAAGTCAGCAAGAAGGTTTTGCAGCGGTTCTTTAATATGCCGATATAACGATTTCGGCTTTAACGGAACGAAAAGTATTTTATCTAACTCGAACGACTGAAAGACTTCCAATTGTAGGACAACTGTCTTTTTGCGACCAGGTTGATAATAGGGTAAAATGAATACAGATTGTCTTGCATCAAAGCAGATTAATCGTTTGATAATATGGTTGTGAAACGCGGGTTTAAAATATTATCCTTTAAAATGGACATCTACTTTCAGACCATTATACAGCCCATTTAACGTGGTAAAACTGTTTTATTTAATTACGTTGCATCTATACTAATGACCGTTGGTTATGCGACATCAAACTTTGATAAAAAATTAATTTGTTTCGGAAATGAATATACAAGTTTTTTTAAATTGTGCATAACATGCTAGAGTTATTTAGTCTGTTAGTTATCTTGTTTAAATATGTTTATCTTAACTAAATTTAGTTGTCCTGTGTGCATTAAATTATTGCAGCCACGGAATATTTAACACTATATTTGTTTGACGTGTGTTGTTAATGCGGGGCATACTATTTAATCGTGTTTAGATGACTAGGTACAGTTTCACATTTGGCACATTATATAAATTCGGAGTAGTAACGAAATACTTAGACCGTGCTTTTAAAAAAACAAATTGTATGCAGGCAAGTCCAATACGGTAAACGGTCGCGTGGTATGAATGGCGACCTCTGACTGGATACCATTAACAGTAATGTACAATGTAATTAGCATATCAAAGGTATTTAAATAACATAGGATACTGCTTTTTCTGATCCATCGTTTTTTCGAAATGTTTCTATAGTGCTGTTTTCTGGTATAACAATAAGCTATAAATCAGTTTCAGCTGCTGGCACTATTGTGTATGATGTCTTACAAGTGAACACAAATCTGCAGTTAAGCGCAAGGCTCCATTTATACATTCCTGCAGGCCATTAAAACACCCCTAAACTGTTATGAGATTTAGAAATAAATTTGTCGACGGATGTTATCTCAGCGTGATGGTTCAATAACTATTCTGAAAACGTTATTTTAATTGATTAATACGTTAACTATAAGTAATGTACGCACATGATAACACAGAAAAAGAATCGGTTAACAACAGTTATACGATATATCATAAAGGCGGTATTTGGGTACGGTAGTTTTAATGTTTTATTGGCATTGCTTGTTCGAACGTAAGTTGGTTATAGGATAACGATCCACTTAACAAGACCTGTATCGATCGCAGTAAGCCATAAGCATTTCTCGTGCGGACGTAAGCTGTTGATGAAGATGTACTTACAAGAAGAAATGGCATCGTGTTTCTTCATGTTACTATTTGAGTCACGAAAGTAATTTTAAAACCTTTTAAGCTGTTCTTATTTTACCAATTTTCTTGCGTACTTATTATTTCTTCTCATTTTGAAGGAGATATTTTTCGTGATCATTTTGTTTGTGACATATGTTTCTAACGAACTCTTAGTATTGCGCTGTCTCACTTTATTTAATCTGCAAGCTATAGCTGAAAAAAAACACAAACATCATATGCAACTAATTCATTGCCAATCTTTTAGAGAATGTTGCTAAAAATTCATATAATGGGAATACATTTAATGCAACGGAATGCTAAAATCATTCTTAGGCTGATAAAATATTGTGCAACATTTTGTGTTGTGCTTATCAAATGAAGCATACTATCTTGCTTTGTCTGACATGTGTTAAAATCATCAACAAATCCATAATAGCATGCAACAGCGAATCGGGCGGATCATTTATTTATATTTGATTATCTTAATTATTTATTAACGTTTATGTAAACCTACTAATCTCCCTATAAACAAGCTCCGCTATTTTACCCACCAACACGTTTAGCTTTGGATGAGGGAGTAATTTCTACTTTTAACTTAGATTTATTAGACTTATGTTGTAATACGTGTGAATATGTTTTATGCATTTCGTTAACCGATATTCTCGAAATATGAAATGTTCACATATTAAAATGAATGTTCTATATGTCGATGGTTAAATATCACAATTATTATGTAACTGCATAATACATATTTCAACCGATGAAGTAGAACTAAGTAGTATGCGTAATGATACGGACTTGAATATGCTACTTGTCTCATTTCGGTTTAAATTGTAAATTGTTACATAACACGCCCGACACTTTCTTAGTATATTCAAAACACAGCATGTGCCTTCAATGAAACTTTGTTTATTATTTACATCTTGATGTTGAAGTTTTGTTCCGGTTGTTTTTTATATCTAACTTTGGTGTTTACATCCTATCATAAGAACCCCATGTTTTGATGACGAGACATGTAGGAGTTTATTTGCTCTGTATTTAATTTAGGTTATTTTGGCCGCATATTTTAAACAATAAAGATCTTTTTTGGAAAGTGAACTGCTTTTCATCGATGGCCTAATATTATAATTATAACTGTATTTCATTAATTACATATTGGTAAAAGCTTCGATTCTAACCGTTTGCTGTTCCAGACAATAATGTTTTCAACGTTCTGTGAATGATTGATCAATCCCTACTGACACGAAAGGCCATAATCTCATGGTTTATACATACGGAAGTACTAGTTCCGGTCAAGTTTGATTATAAAGGCAAATTGGTCGTTTTTCTCCAAATAAATTCTACGTTGTTGTTTGCTTTTTATCTGTATTACGAACGGACTTGCAATAATTTTGGACAACGCCTGGTTCATAGTGTTGGAAGGTTTTGCTCATTATATACACATGTTTTACAGTATTTACACCCAGGCCTAAGAAATTGAATTCTAATTGCAAAGTTTGCAAATAGGTCAATCATGTTTCATATATATTAATCAATTAAGTGAAAGGTGTACATATTTATATGTATTTTGTGTTAAACCTAGTATTATACCTGAACCAGTTCATATACAATTTTGAACAATTTTGCATACATAATATCTATATTGAAGCATTTGGGAGAAGTTTTTATAACTCGTTTTGTAGCAATATTTTTACTGATAAAATAGACCAATGCACCAAATTTACTTATTCTTACTAGAAATATTGTCCAAATAAATATTTTTCATAAACGAATTTATGTTTTTGTTTTTGACCAATAACCGAGTTTTAAATAAAATGTTTCATCTTTGTGTACCTCACCTGCCTTGACCAATTTAAAAAAAAACATTCAATTTTTTTTATAATTTACTGTCAGATTTTAATGATATTAATGTTGTTTCAATTAAATCTATAATAAATTGACGTGACAACCCTTGTGCCAGCTCAAATCTTATCTACTAAATGTTACCGTGTTTTGTAAAATCCGTTCTTATATTGGTAAACAATGCGAACTCAATCTAAATGTTCGGATTTTTCGAACGTCATACTATATTGTACAAACTATGCGATAAACTAATTGATTTAACACTCCCATACAAGAACTTTGATACATATAAAGATACAATAGGGTTTATTAGCTTCGTTGAAACCCAAGACATAACTGGAAATTAGAATTTTATGACACAAAACTACTAAAATGTCTGATAAATGTTGGATTTTATTCGGAATGATTATATTGCAAGAACCGACGCTTGGACTATTCAAACAGTCGGTAGGTGTATCATGTAAACTTCATTTTTTGTGCACGTGTATAAAACAATCAACATTGGGATATTTATGCAGCTATAACACGGTAATGGTGCTGAGAGTAGTCTCACTCACTTAAAAAATTGAAATAATTGATAGAACATTTCAATTAAGCTCATTATATACCATAGGGTGTCCCCTTGTCAGATCAAGATAAATAGATGATGCAACATTACATCACATAAGATGGAACTTTCTATTGAGAAGAACACTGTTTTAATGACAAGTAGAACAATAATTTTGTATTTCATTGTTATACCTGTTTGTGTAGTGTCTGTAAGTGTTTTCATTGAGTTGCTGTTTGTTAATGGTACAATACAGCACCACCAATTTTGGCCAAATTGGACATCAAATGGCAACACATGAGACTTTGTAGGATTTATGCTTTTCCATAAAGAAAAAACAAAAGTATTGCAATATAAACTTGTAACGGTTACAGACACTACAAAATTTAGAACTGGAAACTGCTGACGATATTTTGCTTATAAAATCCATAATATTTTACTGATTTCTTCAATTCAAGAAGCAATATTTGCAGGATAGAATTCCGCATAAAACCAGACCAATAAATGTATAATTTCAGTATGAAATCTAGATAATTCTCTATTTTATATTCAAGCTTTTTTCGAGTGAGACTACATAACGCTCAAAATGGCCATTTTTACAGCTTTTTTCCATTCATATCTCCACAATAGCTTACAATTACCTCTTGCAATGTTCAGGAAAGTAAGAAAGGGTATGCCAGGCTTAACAATCTTTAAAATTGGTTTATATCTTGTTTAAGTTTTCTATTTCATGCATATAACATGAGAATTCTTTTATCAGCACCAATGCCGTGTTTTTGCCGATGTTATGACACGTATTTCATTAAAGTAGACATTCTTTTTTCACAAGCGCTAATTATAATGAAACAATTATAAGGAAATTATCGTAGTGTAACATGTGACATCGATACAAACCGTATTCATTGTTTTTTTTCTCATTTCTTATTAAACAGATAAACTATGTAAACGAATGTTCTCGGGTTAATGAAGTTAGTCATTCCGGTGATATATTATTTAAACAATATACAGCATATAAGTGAAAAACTGTACACAAATATATATTGTTTACACATAATGTGAACTTCTCTGACAGGGGAGAAATCTTAAAATACTACACAATATGGATATAGCCTGCATTCCATGACTACTGAAAAAAAGAACGATTGCAAAACAATTGCGGCTACCATTTACGCGTAACATTATACAAATGCACGCAATAAATACAACAAAAAAGTAACACAATTGCGATTAACGCAGCAATACGTCTTGTTCATTCGAAAGTATTCTTGATACTTGAATGTTGCTAACAAATGTTGAAAGACATCGCGCCGTCTTCTTAACTGACGTATATAATTTGTCTTATGTATGTATGTGTAGCATCTTATGAACACAATTTAATAAGTAGATTCTTTTATGGAAGATAATATGTTTGCAACTACAAATATGTATTTTTTTGTTTGTTTAAAATACTGTGTATTTTGAGCCTACGGCTCAAATATACTTAATTAACTGAGTTGAGTTGAGTTGCTTTGCAAATACTGTAAGATTATTCTGTACATAACTGAACACTAGCTTCACTACTTATGTTTTAACCAGGTCATAATTTCACAAACGAGCAAAACTTAGGAAAATTTCTTAAAGTTTTCCGTAGAATGCGTTCAAATTTCTCAACAAAGTATTGATCATTGCATGCATGAGTATGCGTACATATGAAAATTTATAATTTACAAGTTTTAGTTTGGATCCTGTCCTCAAGCCGAACCGGGCTTAAATGAGACAACGTTTTGTAAATAAAAATGGAAAACATGTTAAATAACAAGCCCTTAGTTTCATCAGAATGAGAGGCATAACAAGTTTAAATATACGGTAGTTCTCTTCCTTTAAGATATACCTTTTTGTTTTTGTGCAATACAATTGTTTTGTCGATTTAGTAGCTGGTAGTGAACGCACATATGGATTTGTTACAAATGTGCATTATTGTATAACACAAACCATTAAATACTTCTCATTCGGCCCAAAAGAACAACTTCTCTGCCAATGTAAGTAAAAAATCCTGATACCTAGTCAAACCACCACCGCACACTTTTGGGTATATCATTTTCAGTTAAAAGACGAATGCTTTGGACTTAACGAAAATCAGATAGACTGCATTAAGAAACAGCACACAACCTTCGTCTAGTGTATATCTTATCCATTGCACACTTATCAGAATTAAAATGAAAACAATCGGTTGTGTGTAATTATGCAAACTTTTCCAAATACACTGTTAATACTCATTTTAATACCATGCCAATACATTTTCGTAAAAAGGCATACTTTTAAACTGTGTTAGCAATTTTAATATCTGACGAAAATAAATCTCTTCAAGCATTAGATTTGATGTAAAATACTCGTTCCTGTCCACACATTTAACGTTCGTAAACACGCATTAGCAGACATACAGATACTATGCTTGACACAATTTGATATAATGTTCTATTGGGAGCGAAGTCTGTTTGTTCTTGTCAAACTAACAAGAAAGACAAATGACATCTACATTAAACAGCGATGTATCATTTCATCTCTGAAACAAGCTGCATTTCGTAATTGCTACAAAGACTTGCAATCATTTGATGTTGTTGTGTTTATTTACTTTTTTGAATTGTGCAACGAAAAGTAGACACAAACATCGATCGCAGTGAAACGTTGAGAAATAATCTAAAATGAGATAAATTGGCTTTGTTTTATATTAGTCATTTAATTTTAAACACATTTTAATGAAATCAAGCCATTCTTGACGATTGTTTTTTTTGGTTAAACAGCAAACAATTTTATAGTTTAAAATGATAATTTTTTTTTCCGGTTGTTCTCATGAAAACAAATGAAACTGCATGGTCTATTTTCCATGATGGAATATATTCGTGTGTTTTCGTCATCTAATAGGTGTTGATGCAAGAGATTTTCCTTCTCTTTGAAACATTGAAAATCTCATAACATAATCTATGTTTTGCCAGATACACCGACACTTTTTAACAACATCAAATATACTTCAAAGTCGACAAGTGTATGTAGGTTTCCTCACCTAATTAAATTAGTGTCTATCGATTATTCACCAAATTAAGTTGAATATACGCTACAAATAAGGTCAATTGTAATACTTGAAAGAGACAAATCTGTTTCATTCAAGCAAAGCTAGAGGGAATTACTCTACATTATTAAGATACACGTAATATATATGTTGAATAAATGAGAATTGAATTACGTTTCGTAGTGCGTTTGTTGGAATGTTTTCACGTTGTGAACTGCATTTCTAACATTGTTCACTTGATATCTCTTGTCGATCTCAGTGGTAACCAATACTTGACATGTCTTGTATGTTACTGACAACTGATTTACTTAAAACCGAAATAATATTCTTGGATTTATATTTTAGTAATCAGTGTCCATACTTGTATTAAACGTGCAATTTCATATGCAAAACACGAGAAGCAGACACCTGTATACATTACTTTCGATCTAAATTAGCAATGTTAAGAACGTACACTTGTGTGTGTTTTATGCCTTATGAAAACTGTAAAGTTTAAAAGTTTCAATATAATTTGTATATAAGTCAATGATAATGTTTTACATATACCACTTACTCTTCAACTTCAAAGGTGAGAATGCTATTCGATATACCTGAGAAGGCCAACGTTTTGTAAAACTGAGTACGACTGACGAAATAAAAGAAGAATGCCATTACAAATCTCCACCAGTTGCCAGTCCCCCAACAAAAACGGAAAAACAATCTAGGTCGTGTTATTGATAAAAACATTCAATTATATGTATGTCCTACTAACGCCAATTGAGGCGTCCATCATTACCTATAGGTTCTGCTTATAATATGTTACGCTAACCAGTAGAACAAGGTTTATCTCTGTCAAGAGATTACAATTATCGACATGCCACACAATTAGCAACATACATATGAAGAAATGTGCGCGTAATACAAAATCAAATCATTGATGGAAAATCGTATTAATGTAACAAACCTTTTTCTGTTGAAGAGAACAGTCGGAACACTATAACTATTTTGTATATTTTGTTAAGACTTCAACAAAGTGGCAATGCTGTTTTCCGTATACAACCGTAGATCTATGCAAACTTAAGTGAAACGATTTAAAATATCCTATGTTTGTTAACATTCTTCATGATTAAAAGACAAATTAGAAATGAATCATACTATTTTGTGTTTGACACATTTGATCATGTTCACACGTTAACAAATTCAATCAATTTACCGAAGCTAACTAGACGTAATGCGTTAGAGTTTCTCCGCTAATTTTAAAGAAATATTTATCGTTTGATTTATTTAACAACATGCACAACAATCTGAATTTCTTGATTGCATGCGAAGACAAACAAGCTGGTTCAACGATTTGATGGCATTGTGTTTGTTTTTTGTTTCGCTGAATTTCTTCCGCAGTGAACGTGAAGGGACTTCTTTAACTTCAATTGAAACAATTTTAAATACTGGACCGACATTTATATAAATACACATATTGTATTAGTTCATCCATATTAAATATATAGACATGTTAATAATGGAATCATCATGTAATCTTTTTAGTCGTTTAAAGTTTACATAATCTCGGCATATAGAACACTGTCCTCCAATACCAACAAATGCAAGTGTTACATTTCAGCATTTTACTAAATCGGAGTACTTGCCATTCCTGTGTATAACCATTTGTATATCCATACAAATATATCTTGTCATTGTATTAAATTATGTTTTTAGTATATAACGACAAAAGCATTAAGTTGTATAGTATTTTATAACATTTATATAATAACTGTTTTAATGTACGCATTAAATAATATTCAAGATGAAGTCGTTTATATTGTATTGTTTAACTGATCATAAAACGTGTTTTGTTACAGCAAGCGCTTATTTATTTTTCATAAAGGTGTTTATTTTCATTGATTTTACTTTATTTCGTGCAAGACAGCAATACAAGCGGCGAACGCTTTATAATTATAATTATAATGCTATTTCGACCGAAATGTATCATGTATTTTTTGTCAAGTTGCTTCGTCTGTTCGTAATCTTGACTGAAAATAAAGTCTTTTTGAATCAATGATTTATTAAACGATGTGTGAAAAGGGTTCCTTAAAAAGTTATATGAGAGATGTTGCGCATCAATCATTTTATTCAATTGGAAAACACAAACTGTATACACTTAAGCAAGTCATAACACCGATAAAATGCTTTTGAAGTTGATGCGTTATTCCAATGGTATTCTTCCTACACCATTTTTGGATGGTTTGAATATACGCACAACAATACATTAATTGTAATACCCATGGACTTTGTTAGGAATTCGTGCTTTAACTGTTAGAAATCGGTTTTTCATATTCAATTAAAGAAATATCCATTAATCCGGTCGAGCAATTACTAGTAACTACTAACTAGATTTTCCTCATGATAGCGCGCAAAACAATCAATTAATTATCTAATTACTCGCAGACGGAATACTCTAGCAATTGCATCGTATTTCTTCCTGTTAAGATTTAAGCAATAAAGCTAATTAACAACCTATCAAGTTGTTCTCATTTTTAACAGGATGTTGCGTGTCTGTTAACGTTTCTAATTTGCCAAGACGATATTAATTATTAATCATTGTAGTTTGTGAAAAAAATCTCACAACTTCCGTCCTAGTATTGCATAACGATTGTATTTCTTTCCTAGTATTGCATAACTGTTATATTGCACATCATAGAATTGCATAACTAGTGTATTTCACATCCTAGTTTTTCATAACGAGTTTATTTCCTGTGAGTTGTCTCAGTCTCTCTTTAGATTGTAAAAAACACATCCAAAATACACAAACATCATCGGCCTGTAAGCCTAAAAATACGCTTATCACAAGAACATATTGCTCAATGTTCATTAAATGATAATACCATTCATGGTATGTTATGATAATATCATTCTAAGGCCAATGCTATAATGGAATGCAATATTTTGGTAGTGGTTATGAAATGAAGCATATTTAACTTAGTCTGAAATGTGTTTATATCATCAACAAATCCACAATAATCTGCAACAAACAGATAATACATGTACATGTTTGTATCTGGATTATTTATAAACTTATGGGTTAACCTAATAACCTCTCCCATAACAATATCCGCTCTTATTAATTTCAGCTTTGGATGAGGGTGTAATATAAACTCTTAATTTATCAAACAGCTTGAAATTTATATAATACGAGTGAATATATTTGAAATATTTCGTTTATCGATGTACTGCTCATATGCAATGAGATTTCAATCATTCTCTTATAAAATATTAAACAGATGCAGTCGGACTAATGAAAGACACTTTAGAATGCAGACAACAACTTAGCCGCACTGTTGAATTGTGGATTATTTATTATTTTTTCGCCTTTTTTACTTTTTTTTCATTGCGGTTACACGTTGCCCTGGATAATCCTCATTAATACAACGACACGTTTAACGTTTGGTACTATCTCTATGTAAAACCAAACACAGCGTGTGTTAAAAACAACCTTTCTGGATCATTTACTTCTAAGTCAAATTTTATGTTGTGTTGCCGTGTGTTGTTGTTTCGTTTCGATAGCACTTTGGTATTTATATATAAGCAAACATTATGTATTCCTATATAGACCTGCGGGTCTTCATTCGCATAGATATAACCCAATTATTATGGTTTTCTTTATATATTAAAACATAACATTGCCTAATGTATGTATTTTTTAATACTTTCTAAAAGTTTTCCAATTGTTTACAGACGTTAACTTTCTCGTCGAGACCACTTTTCTAGATGATTGATTGTAGTCTCCACTGTTGTTTGTTGTTGAGCTGATATGTTAAATATGTCCTACTAAATGTTTAGATGTATGCTCACATGTCATAACAAAAATGTTACTCTAAGTTAATGGTTACACTTTTTACCAATGAATTTCAAAGAAAGGAAACACTGTTCAATTTTACGAAATTATATGCGGCATACTTATAAATGATATTGATCGCTTTGAAAGTGAACCCATTTTGCATATTTTACGAGAACATCATTTGATACCTATCAATATATGTCATATTATATTTGAACAAGATTCGATGCTGACCTTTTGCTGACCTAGGCATAATGTTCTCAGCGTTCAGTGAATAAGTATGATTGATAAACCTTAACTGACAGGAAAATAATGGCAATATCACATGGAATTATTTATACGACATAACTTTATCCTATCAAGATTGATTATAAGTACGTGTCGTGCCACAAACATTCATTATTTACATTGTTTGCATGTTTCTAACAAACAAGTTAGGATTTATTTCGGAAAACTTGTGAGAAGATTTTCTCATAATATACGTATGCTCTTTGAAGTATTTACACCCCGACCATAGCATTTGCATTCTTATTAGAATAAAATTTCACTTGAAGGATAAATATTTTCAAAAGATTTTAATTCAATTTGTGAATGGTGTAAATATTAAGTTACGCTACCTTAATTCATTGTATGCAAATCTTTGCAGTATTGATCTTCTGTGTATGCAGTTAATGGATTCATTGGAAGCAACCTTTTAAGTCTAGTGGTGACATCATCCGATCGTCCGTATTTTCGATGCAATGTTTATTGAAACACTACGATATCTGTTTATCAGACAAAATGGCGAAGACAAATTGCTGTTAAGAGCTGTGTCGAAATTCGATATATGATTGGTTGAGAGTGGGTATATTAGCCCCTGTGATTGAAAGCTCACGAGGGGTGACTTGTTTGAATTATATCATTATATCACATTCGAGCTTTATTTTTCTTTAAGATGACCACTGTCTGAACTTATCTTTGTTTTTTTTGTTTTTCTTTCCATTTACTACCGGTGACTTTGACCCAACCAACACACCGCATACAAATTCATGATACATAAAGACTGTATACATGAAATAAGACAACTCATTTTAATATTTAACAATATGCAGTAGAGTGATATTGGCCCGGATTGTATAAAACATTACATAACATACACGATATTTTTTTAACCTAGCCCTTGGCAGGAGTTTTTACAACTTTTTTGGTAATACTAATGTCCCACAATGAAATAAGCCAATACGCAAAGTTTGGTAACATAGGCTATAAATTGTGTCCAATTAAAATGAAAATTGTCCACCATTGATTATTTTGTTTTTTGTTTTAGTGTAATCATTTTAAACGGTTATAAACTGGTTCAAATAACTCGCATTATCCAAAGCCATCTAGACGTAAGATTTCGAAAATCACATTATATGGAGTTGATAATAAATTTTATTTTATTACGCATTTTATTGTTCTTGCATTTTAGCCTATATTTTGAAATGTGTATGGGAACGTGACAACCTTTGGTCCAGTTCAAATCTTATCTACTGAATTTTAAGTCATCGTGTTTTGTAAACATCCGTTCTCATTTTGGTAACAAATCTTTACTCTATCAAAATGTTCGAATTTCGCGAACGCCATTCTAATTTGTACACAACATGCGATATAGTAATTGATTAAACATCCACACATCAGTACTTTGATACATAGGATGATGGATATGAAGTTCATTGGCTTTAAACCCGAGAAATTACTGGGCATTGGACTTTTGTGAAACACAAGTGCTTAGATGTGTGATACATGTCCGACATCATTCGGATGGAAAACATTGCTAGAAGCAAAGAGAGACTACTCCAACCGTCAGTAGGTTTCCATGATCAACATCATTATTTTGGAAAACTAAATTAAAGAATACCCTGTTGATATGTATTGGATGGCACCTATTTATTAAAATCTGACACGCATTTTCACATGCGTTTATCATACGAAAACACCAAAAAACGTATTTTAACATTTGACAGTTTTACATACCGTCTGATTTGTCTTGCCTCATTATTATTTTTAACAGAATGCCATGCAAAACATCATTTTTTTTTTTTTAAGTTTAAAGTAATTTTGGTGACATTGTTTAATACTACATAGACAAAATCAATGTAGAACTCTACAGAAACATTATGTTGACAGATACAGTAAATCAACTCTGACAACATCTATTTTCTATTTCAAATACAAATATTTGGAAATATTGTACTTGTTTATTCCCCTGCAATTTTAAAAGTATCAAATATACGTCATATAACCATCGATCGAATATTAAAAAGGATGCCTTCTTATTGTTGTTAATTCTTATAAAAAAAAATACATACATTCATCAATTTTTGTAAACAGCTTTGCTTTTGCATTCATAAAACGTCACACCTAGGAATTAAGGCCAACGTAAAAAATCAAACCAATCATTTAAATAATGGTATGAGCTAAAGGATCTGTATTACATGTTGCAATGCCAAGAAAAGTAACCCTTTATATATCTTATCTTATAGTCACCGTCTTCCTGTAAAAATCAGCACATATAAAGTCCAAATAAAAAGTTTTGGTCGTGAATTATTTTAAAGAACAATATTAATTTACCTTTGAGTAAACAAATCTGATTATTTTCATGACAAGTTGTGAAACGTTCTGAATACTATTAAATGTTTCACGAAAATATCTTATTGTTTTGTGAAAAATATGTTTAAACTTCACATTAGTGCAAATCCTTTAATTTAAAACAACTTGTTAGGATCTTATAATTTGCAAAAATGATATGCAATCGTTTTTTGCGAAAGCGATTCGCAAAACCCATCAGGTTATTCTTTACATTAGTAGCAACTAGCTATATAAATAGATCATACCAACAACAAAAATACCAACTTTTTCTTAAACATTTTTTGAATTAAACGATAAATCACTTGTTATTTTTAATAAAAATATGCCATCATCCGTACGAATGATCGTTAATATTGAACATGTTAAATTTTGGATCTTGACTGCAAGCAAAAATTAGTTTAAAGGAGAGAACGTCTGCGGATTAAGAACGAACTAACTAAAAAAAATTATTATATAATACTCGTACATGTTGCGCCACTGCAACATTTTGGAATTAGACAAAGTCGTTGAAAGCTGAATACTTAAGACAGAACAAAACATTAAAACAATAAAAATAAACATACATTAAAAGACCATGATTGACATAATGTGATATAATTTTCCACCGGAAACAAGGTCTGCATATCCTTTCAAATTGACAAAAAAGACAACATCAATAAAATTAAACAGCGATAAATCGTTTGATCTCTAAAACAAGCTGCAGTTGTTTAATTGCCTAAAAATACGAGCATGTTGTATAAATCATTTGATGTGGTTTTGTTTATTAGTTTTCCTTTGATTTTGTTGTGTGCAACGAAAGGTTAAGACAAACATTGGAATGTTGATACATAATCTATAATGAGATGAAATGGAGTTTAATCTATTATTCACATTATTTTGAAAAACATGTAAAAATGTAATCAAGTAATTCTTGATTATTACGTTTACGTTGAAAACAATTTGGTGTGAGTTTACTTGTTTTCTTGGAAACTCTCTGCTGAGCAAAATTATTAATAATATACCATCATTAAGAATGCCATCGATGAACTACATAATGAAGACCTAGTCCGGATTAATCTGGTTTGAACATGTTATCGTTGCCTTCATATTAGTGCTGAATCTGACCAGTTGATTACACCCGTTCAAGCTACATTCATCGAAAGACAATTATGATTTTACTTTTGTATGGACTTTCCTGAACCAACAATATATATATATATATATTCTAACCCTTATTTCAACGCTAACATTGGTCTACCACGATTGTTTAAATCTAATAAATTAATTCTTGATAATTAAAGGGACTGTCCAACAGATTAAAGCGACGTTCGACGCGAATCAATATTTTGGGAAACTACGAGGATTGGTTATATAGCTAATAAATACCTCCGCATTTGACGTGAGCGTGGATGGTCGAGTGGTAAAGTCGGGAGACATTTTACTCCAAGCTTCCATAACTCTAGGGGTCAGTGGTTCGAGCCCTGTGGGGGTTAACGTTTTTTCTTCTTTTTTTAAATTGTATTTTTATTCTTTTACTTGAGATTTTTAGTTCATATGTTTAAATTTATCAATATAAAGCATTTACAGCAGTACATGACAAGCTTTAATACATGCCAAAATCTGTTTGACGGCCCCTTAATATCTACGTTGAACACAAAATTTGTTTTCAGTTTACTTGTTTTCCAAGACACGCTCTACAGACGTAAATTATTAACAATATCCCATCATTTAGAATGTCATCGATGAACGACATTAATATGTAGAGCTAGTCCTGTTTAATTGGTTTTCATCATGTAAGGCTTGTGTTCATATAAGTGCTTAATCTGACCAGTTGATTACACCACAGTGTATTTCTTTCGTTTAAAGTCGGGTCCAGTACTTGGCCCCAAAAGTCCCAATCGAAGGTTTCACAAATATTTTTTTTTTTTAGATTTCAACATGTGTTCATTTGCCATCCAGCCATATCAGTTTAACCTTATTAAAAATAATACTGAAAAATACTTCTCTCAATTGAAGCATTTGTAAGCAAAACAGCAACAATACTAGTTTCCAAATTTTAGTCAAAACGCCGCAAATTTCCCATTTCAATGGGCTAGGCCGTATTCCCAAAATGGTGAAAACAACACTGCACCCGTTCATGCTACATTCATCATGAAACAAGAATGCAATTACTTTACTATGGACATTCCTTAACCAACAATATATATTCTTACCCTTATTTCAACGCTAAAATTTGTCTACAACGATTGTTTATATCAGACGGATCAATGTCTTTGCCTTTGAGGAAATTAAGTTGATTTTGTTATTAGTTAAGTTAGATGCAACATAAGTACAACTTGTCTTGTGCTTGCACGATGACTTTCTAAGCATGCACGTAAAATAATTCGCAATTATTGATTCATATTACATCTACATCTTTTATCCGAACACTTGACAAATCTTTTACTCTCGGATATTAGGTAAGGTACAACTAATTAATTTCAGACGAATACATTCTCTATGTAAGAAATTAAACGTTTACATTTACGGATTAAATTTAGATTTCAGTGATTGATTAGTTTTCTTTTTTATCACTTAATTTGATTTGGATGTTACAATTCTAAGATAAGCCATCGCCATGATATATATTTTAGGAATGCGTGTAACGTTCATCATTTCCAACGAGCGTTTCTTAGGTAAACACACCTGTTTTGATGGAGTTCTTATGACTTTTCAATTGCGTCTAGGAAGCAGTTATGAGAAGAAAAAATCATGGATAAGAAAGAATGTGAAACATAGACAGATGATAATCCTTTTTCCGTTTATTCCTGTAAGAACATAATTGCATGCTCTATTTGGTTGCCGAATTTGCTATATACTGTCGTGCATTATCGAGTATGTTATCGTATATTATTTTTAATCAGATATTTGTTTTGAAAAAATACTAAATACACTGCTAAATGTTTTCGATTGTTAATAGAATGAAAAATCGTTATATAATTTTTATTAATGATACCATGTGAAATTAAAAAGTGGAAGTGTTAACAGCTTTGCCACGTTTTTCACACATGAATATTATCTTGCTAATTATGTATTCAACGCAATGTAAAATACTTCGTGTTTAGACAGAACAGTATCATGCATTCAGATCATGGTTTTCCAGAGTATTTACTTTGTACAGAGATGTCCTATCAAAATAACTTCCAATTTATCATTCAGTAGGCAATTTAATGGTTTTCTAAAATTGTACATACATTTTTTAAAGCAATCAGTATTTACCGAAATTTTCTTGTAGCTTAACAGCATTGTTTTTTCTCGTTTAACTTTAACGAAAACACTTTTGCATTTTACAAAATGTATAGTTTACATGCTAATATAATTCATTACTCCATGTGGCTTATCTATACATAATTGTAAGCATTTATTAGTTACAGCTAACGTTTAGTAACTGAATTTCAAATACACTTTAAAGACACTATTGTGTCACAATCGGCGATAAGTAGATGAGGTGAAGCCTTGGTCTGTTCTATTCATAGACAAAACTTGCAATAAGCTGTACTAAAGTACTTAACTTTATCGATCTTCCGATTCAGTGACATAGCACTGGTATCCTTATCAATCTCCCGATTCAGTGACGTAGCATTGGTCTGATTCTATTTATATAAAGAACCTGCCATAAACTGTACGTAAGTACATAATTCTATCATTATCAATATCTCGATTCAGTGGCGTAGCATTGGTCTGATTCTATTCATAGACATAACATGCAATAACCGGCACTAAAGTACTTAATTATATCCTTATCAATATCTCGATTGAGTGTCATGTCAGGTTTTCAGTTGGGCTTTTTTTTTGTAAATCCTCGTTAGGCGTCAATAATGGACCATAAATACCATACTTCTGTGAAGAAACAATTTTAGCGAACTTTGAAAATTAATGTGTTGATTTCCTTTTTTCTGTATTAAAAAATCTCGAAATCAATAAGGTACTTTCAACTCCAGAATCATTTAAGTAGTGCTGAGAATGATACAATTTCGTTGTTATGACAATTTAATATTCGAACATTTAAAACAAAGGTCAAACAAGGGAACAATGCTATTTTGCTATAGCGACAATAAAGTAATTGACAATGTCAATAAAATATATGCGTGTGCGTTCAAATGTTATTAAATTTCAAATATGAGGATGTAAGGTATTATATTTTGTTTAGGCATCGGTTACTTGCAAAAGATAAAGGACGCCATTCTTTTTATGCTTGTTCTCCTTTTATTTCCTTTTAATTCGCAAACGCAGATTTATGCTGTATTATAACTTAAAATCAAATATAAACCAGAAAGTCAATATAAAAAAAATCACGATAATTAACAAAACCATTCAATTAAATTATTTTTCAGTTCAGTGGGCGTTCTATGTGTTACAAAAAGGATGTCAATATCGAACTGTATTGCACAAAATGTAAACCCTGCTTATACATACAGAAAGAATAATGGATCAGGATAGCATATCCATTGGCGATTTTACAAGAACATTTTGGTTATGCATTTTGATAAACATTACATAAAATGATGATTAATTTGGAATTTAAAATAAAACAACGAGAAACCCAAAATGAAATATTGGGAAACTTAAAAAAGTATCTTACTTCTTATGCACATTTTGCGTCTGATAATTTGGCGAAAATTGTTACGTCGATCCACTTATCAACTATAGTTGCACGCTGTTATAATTTAAACCTATATGCCGAAATGTTTTCATTTCGAACGAACCGTGCATCTCAGAAAACTGAGTCAGTTCTATTAAAAAAACAAGTTCAAAATATAAAAAATATAGACACAATTATAATTTACATGACAAATAATTAGTTATTTTCGCGTAATAAAGAATCTATCTGAGCCATACTACTTAACAGTTTAATTTCTTGAAATACGTATTGGGGAAAACAAGCGCAACATATAACGTACACATATATGATGCGAACTTTGCTCTGTGTTATTTTATCAGTCAATAAAATCAGCCAGACAGAAACCAGGCATAATTCAAAACAGTCATACTGCTGAATTAAAACACGATTGATCGTTTGATCCTAGACACATTTACATCCTAGACACATCGTTTTAATGATTTGATGGTCGACGCCTGTATATTGCATTTCTTTGTTTTAGTATGCGGAGTGTTAAGTAAAGGCAAACATAAATTCAAAGGAAACACTGCAAACAATACATCTTGTGGGGAAACAGTCTTGTTTTCAGGCCCTTCCTAGTGGTATAAAAATAACACTAAATTAAACCTCTTACCGTATTTTATATTGGGTTAACTTTATAAACTTAAAAATCTTTCAAATACTAATATAGTAATTTTGTTGGCTTAAGACAGTGATAAAGAGTATCGCATCAATATGTTTGTCAAAGACGGTCTTGTTTTTCTACAAACTTTCCCTTTGAAATGGTATGCACTTACAAATATACGCATTAAACGCATTTGTACGTGTACCTTTATGGTTATAAGTAAATCTTTGGGATACCAAGTATTGTACAATAAACAGAACATAAAGGGGAAAAAAATCCATCGACCCATAAAACAGTTATAAGATGAACAATTTAAAACAATGTGAGAATATGATGCAAAAGTAAATCGAAACAATGGTCGTCTTCCATACGTGTTGGTCACGGTCGAGTGGCTTTGGATTTTTTTTCATTCCAATATGGCGGATATATATAGAATATTTAGGACGGTCACTGAGAGCATATTGATTATCCTCTTAGCCCTCACCCCTACACTCTATTACATTTGACATTACATATTAGTACTGTAATACAATAATTTGCATGATTCCGGACGAAATAACCTGTTATTAAGCTGTTTTCGCATAGTATACACATAACTAGCTGGTTTACTTCGTCCGGCTACCAGTCTACACGAACATCCTCAAGAGGAAATATATCTCGAAATAAGTATTCAATGTGGGTTAATTGCATTTAAGATACACACGCAATCATGTTTCTTTGCATTGCATGATAAACTGGATCTTTTCCCAATATCAAAACTCAATTTAACTAGTGAAACAGAACGAGTTACATGACATGTTTGCCAATAAATACTGAAAGCTTAACAGACACGATCACAATGGTATACAAGTGGACAAGTATTGATACGGGCAAAAGCCCGCGTAGCGTGCGTTGACCGTTCATACATATTGAAATTAAGACCAAAAATAGACAAGGGATGCATCTGCAAAATTTTCGACACGCGACATATATTTTCGCGATGCAATTACCTCCCTTGTATACTTATCTTGTCCATGGTCTGTCTGTGTTTGTTTAGTTGCGAATTTATATAATACTATAAATTCAACATCTGTATGTTATTATTATCCTCACTAATCAATAAATAAAACTGTTTCAAAAATAGATTCGCTGAATTCATGAACATCGGCGTTATTTGAGCTCTCAAATGTTAAATGGGGAGCTAACCACTGCGCATACAGCGTCCGGTGAATAACGACACTGTACAGTAGTGCTTACTTGTCGGAATTTGTGACGCATCTACCATTCTTTCTCAGAAAGCAGTTTTACACGTGATCGTGAGCAATAGTTGGGTAAGTTGCGGTTGTTATCCTCGAGGAACACGTTCATTTAACGTTATTGCGATTTGACTTTTCAGCAATTTAGATAATTTTAACTGGTTTTAACTTCGTCTGCACTCACTGTTTCAATTATAATTTATTTTCATATAAAATATTACAAATCACTATATAAAGATTAGGCCTCATACCACTTAATTTATAAAAAAATCGGTATTTATTGTATTTGGTTACATAAAATATCAATGTATTGTTAAAGATTAACTTTAATAAAACGGAAACTGCTTTCGTCACATAACAATTTTTCGCCGATTTTGAGATTAGTTCTATCTATGGCTATTCATTAAAACTATTTAAACAAAAACAGTATCCATGTATTTAACGTTTTGGTTATATTTCTTAAGAATATTCTACATGATTATTCACAGATACTCTCTCTTTGGAATGCAAAGATACGCTGTGATTGTTAACAATATTTCATCTCGTACTCAATTACTTTTGTACCAAACTGTGAATGTTTGTAAACAACATTTAAACTTGTTCTTGATCATTTTGTACAACAGTAAACGGGTTCATACTGTAAAAAAGCTGTGATTACAAAAACATAGGATATTGCCTTATAAATGTGTATTTTATTGATTTCTATTTTGTTTACTATTTTAGAAGATGGTCTGTCAAGCACTGGGCGTCACACACTCCATACATTATTATGCGCAGCAAAACTGCTTGAATGCTAAATACTCAACAACAATGCTATTCTGTATCTATCAAACTTACCAGTGATGGAAATTATGCAATTGTGACCTTGAAATATTCAATAGTTCTGTTGGATTATTGTTATGTAACATAAGTAGACTGTAAAGAAACTGCAGTTATTATGAAGAGTGTCTGTATGTCATCAAAAAGCAGTTTCAGCATAACAAATTTAAGATGTACAAACAATGGTAAAAGAGAATTGAAATAAACAACTAGCAGAAGCAAACATGTTCTAGTTTTATTTATACTAATAGTGTCCATGCATTTATATAATTTTTTAAAGGAAAGTCTAGTAGTTAATTAAAAGCATGCCACAGGCAAGGGAGCGCACTCAGTTTTGAGATAATTGTGTTTGGAAGACTTCTTGCAAGACATTAAACTTTTTAACAATAATAACTAGCATGTTTTACTATATAATTTAATATATATTGTGTAATTGAATGTTAATTTTTCTGTCTCATAATATAGTGGCATTATTGTAAATAGTTTAATTGCAAAAATGCCTGTGGATCTTCGACAAATATCTTTTTTTATTGCATAAATAATAATCGACACATCATGCTTTTAAATGTTTATGTTTTTTATGTTTCATCAGTTTATGTCATAAGCAGTCGCTTTAAATTCCTTCTTCCACTTCTTCCCATAAAGTGCATGGAGCATACACCTTAGGGTAAAGAAACAGACCACTTTCAAGCTTAATTACCCGTAAATCATTGTTGTGTATACTTTTTGGCTTTAATTTAATACCAACAAAAATCAAAAGAAGAAGTACCAGACAATAAATGAAAGAAAAAGTGTATTTAATAGTAAATAAATTTCTGCTGTACAGAAAAAACTAATTCTGTATGCGTGTTTACTTGCTTGTTTCACTGTAGTAAACACTATTTGATTTATGGTACCATATGAGGATTGTGAATTGCGTTAATTTAACATTCTACGGTCATATTAATATGTTGAGTAAGGAAGGAGGAATACAATGTTGACATTGAAATCATATAATATACTCATTTTAAGGAAAAACATGATAATTTCCCCCTTCTACTTCATCTTCCGTCTTCAACATTTGAAATCCCTGCATATGTTCAAGAAACATTAAACACAATTTTAATAATAAAATACATTATTTATATTTTGACTGTTTAGAAATGATTTTATTTTTTGGTGGGCAACACATTCGCATATGCATGTTTGCCAACAATGTCATTCAGTGATTCGTTTCTAGCAGGGTCTAGATGAAATCAAGGATGTCACACTGCTGTAAATAGACACATGTAAAGATAGCTAAAATATATGTTGTTATGCAAGTGATTTAAAGATGCCCAACAATTTATAATAAAATTTATCCTGATATTTAAACATTTATTTTTCTTTAAACGCAGTTACTTTTATCTATTCAAGAGGTTGTTAAGATAAAAAAAATTAAATAGTGTTTATCTAAAAAGTGAACAACCAATAAACTTGATATTAAAACGTGTGTAAACAAAACTAGTGGTTGCTATATCCATTGCCTAAATCTTAAAGAATGTTTTTGGTTAATTTCTCTAAAAACAGATTACCTTTTGGGAGCTGGATTGTTCAACTAAAATGTACAGGCTTTTATTTCTAATCAATATGCAAACTAAAAAAGACATCTTTTAAGCTTTTGCCCGAAAATTAGGTAGCACCTATAATCATATTATTTTATGATTTATAGACAGAACCTTAAGCAAACAAGCTGTACTTAAGTACTTAAAAGGACTGTCAACCGCGATTGACAAAAAAGAAAAGTTGTTTACAATTATAAGTTTATATTGATTAAAATATCACGACTGGTATATTTTATTACTTGAACAAAAATTATGTTTCCAGTATATTCGGTAATATGATTTCGCGATGTGAAATCAAAAGTGCATCGCGAACATATGTGACATAACGATATACACACTATAAATAACGCAAGTAGATTTATCATTTTATATGTAAAATATATATAAATTCACTACGCATGCACAATTTGCATTCCTGGGTTTACCACGTGACGATAATGATCAACTTGCGTTATTTATAGTAAAGTGGTAGTTACCTGGTAGACATACCCAGTAAAATGTGTTACCAAATATCATGAACATATGAAAAATTAGCAACTTTTTTCAAGTAATGCAATATACCAGTCGTGATATTTAAAAAAAATATAAACTAATAATTGTAAAAAATGCGGTATTTTAGAACTTTTCTTTTTTCGTCATTCGCGGTTGACAGTCCCTTTAATGATATACTGAAATCAAGCGTTACAGTTGCCTGAGAGATTTCTCGTTTGACCTATTATATAGTATATAATGGACAATAAAAACCTTCGCCTAAATGAAAACTCATTGCAGTAAAATGTTTAATTGCTGACAATCAACGCGGTTGATTTTTTAGCGACCAATACTTAAGTACAACAGCATAATAATTTTAGTGCTGCTGTGACTTATGTAAAAAAGAACGTTGCTATGCAAAGTAAATAATGGAAGTTTAAAAATACGTTAAGATGTAAATAATATTATTTTGCGGAAAACACGGCTACTGAAAAGAAAACGTATTAGTATATAAGGAAATGTGAAATTGCTGAATAATATTGCGATTGATTTTCTAGCAACAACTACTTAACACACGTAAAACGCAAACAGAATTGTATCCGTCATCATTTAAGAGTTGCTTGGATTTTTTTAAGTAAACCATTATTACGCAAACCTAACAACTAAATTTAACAATTCTTAGACTTGTTTAGCGTCTAATTTTCAATAGAAGTAAACATCAACACATCAAATGAATGCGGCCTTTTACATAAGATTCATTAAATGCTTAGTTAATTTAAGAAATACGTCATTTTTCAAAGTCAATAATCTACGTGATGTTGTCATAGTATTATTTTGAATCGTATATCCATATTGACCGTTCGGGCTTGCTGAATCATTTCGGAATGAAATAAAACGTGTAGCCGTGATGTTTACAACACTAAATGTGGATTTATATATTTTTTTGATAATATCATTGACGGGGATTTTCAGAATATTCGCTCATGTAAACAAAGAGGTACTGTTTCCTTTATTTTTTATTACCGTATATACATATTTAAATATACTAATAATACCGTCTGATAGACAAAGCATTTGTCTACAAACCATGCCCAAGCTTTTCCGAAACAATCGTTCGAAGTATTCCCACTTGTGGCCTATGATATTATTTGGCCAAATTACACTATATATAATTCAATTACACAACTTGACATAAATATATTACATAACATGCGTATTTGTTGAGTGTTATATATTAATCATGCAGTAATACGCCCCTTCGGAGAATTGTGCGTGTATTGCTTGGTAACGTTTGACCTATATATTTCTTAGTCCGTCATTATACCAGATCATTCAAATGTGGTTCGTTACAAACCTTAATATAAGTATTAAATATGTTATCTTGTCCAGATCTCTACGAATTAAAATGTGTGTACGTGATCAACCATTTAAGGAAGTAGGAATGGAGCCGTTGTACGGAGGTTCATGTTCAATAGTTTAATTCAGTGCTACATTGGTAAGTACTTAGGCGTAGATACTTTAAATATTCGACCAATTCAATCAGTATGCAAATTGAATGGTCAGGTTGATAAAAAGTTAATGAACACTAGTAGATAGAAATATGCGCAGCTGGCTCATCTCGATTGTTAACCATGAATATGGTTAAATTTGGTTTTAACCATGAATATGGTTGAATTTGGTTTTAACCATCTTGTGGTTGAATTTGGTTTTAACAATATTGTGGTTGAATTTGGTTTTAACCATCTTGTGTTTGAATTTGGTTTTAACCATGAATATGGTTGAATGTGGTTTAAACCATCTTGTTGTTGAATTTGGTTTTAATCATCTCGTGGTTGAATTTAGTTTTAACCATTTTGTGGTTGAAATTGGTTTTAACCATCTCGTGGTTGAATTTAGTTTTAACCATTTTGTGGTTGAATTTAATTTTAACCATCTCGTGGTTTAATTTAGTTTTAACCATTTTGTGGTTGAATTTAATTTTAACCATCTCGTGGTTGAATTTAGTTTTAACCATCTCTTGTTTGAATTTAGTTTAACTATCTCGCTGTTGAATTTTATTTTAACCACGTTTATGTAATTATGGTCATTTATGATTGCTTAACCACGTTATGGTTGAATTTTAATTTAAAAAATTCAACCAAATTAAAGCCACACCTGAACCATGAATCGCTAAATACATGGACATTCAATTTTCTTATTATCGTGAAGGACTTTCGACCGTTTAGGCCAATGAAAAATATTCTCCTTTTATATGTTTAATTTAAAAATCTTGGTTAACAATGTCGTTTGGTTTGATCATTCCGAGTAAGAATGCCGTGGTAATAGCACCTTTGCGATATTTTTTCTCCTCCATATCACACTTTAATTTTAACATGTATTTATCAATCAACCTAAGTTGATCCCGTTTATTAACGTTGTTCCACTGTTTTATTGACTTTTTAATGGCTGCTTCCATCTTTTAAACTCCTCATTTTTAGTCCAGAGCATTTGATTAAGTTCATCATGCAGTTGAACGCTGTATGTTTTTGGTATTTTAAACGTTTTATTAAATTTTAATAGGGTAGACGTCCCATCGTCATTGTCAATAATCATATTACATTTTCCAAAACCAAGAAGTTCCAAATACCTCTTATTTTCCTTATCAGTTTCGCGCTAAGTACATTCTAGAAAAAACGGATAAAATCTTTTTTTTATTAGAGTTTGTTACTTTTAACTCAGGTTGATAAAACATACAACTGCATAACTTGAAATCCAAGAACTCCGGCTCCAAAACTTGCTGTTATATTGAGTCTATAATACTGTTATGCGTTAGTAGTTGAAATATCGAAAAACGAAGGAGCAATAGCAGAGCCTGACAACTTAGTTGTCAACTGTGGTGAAAAATGTTTTCTGACCCGAATACCATTTTTTAGTTACATTATTAGCATGGTATTTAGTAATAGCATCTGGATCATCTATATACTGTTTATTATAAGTAGTTGCTTCATTCACTTAACTAGTGACTTGTGACCAACTGGGTGCTTCATTTCCACTGTACACTGTAGGATAATGAACAGGTAACCATCTTACCAGCCATGTTTAAATCACCAGTCATAGTATCTCCAGACTTTGAAACTGTTTATCTGTTTAACTGATTATCAACATATTATTTTGTTGCAGCGTCTGGAGCATTAGCCGGATCCATTACATTGATTAGATTGTGAAAATCCATCTTAATATTTTCAGTAGCTGCATTTTTACCATCCCGTCTTAAGAACGTATTAATGGCTTGTGGTATTGTGACACCTTCTGAAATCACTCTTTGCGACGATCCGACGTTTGTTTTACCAAATATGTTTACAGACATTTTATATACATATTTTTTTAATGTAATGAGTTTATTACATGTTGGAAGCTTACGCTCTCACAGTGTTTAAGAATGTAAAGACACAGGTGTCCGCAAAACACCTCAACATCCGTCTGTACTCTTTCGCTATTATAATACACATGATTCGTTATATAGCTAACGAGTTCAACTGGCGGTGCTAACCCAGAGTACAAAGTACAGTTTCTCAAGTACAGTTTTTCATGACCGTATTTGATCCAAGCAGTCCAGTGTGTACCATTTCCTCGCGACTCGCATACATTTAGAATTCCACATTCAACATTTTTAGGGATTTTCGGAAGTTTATCGCGAACATAGACACTCCTAAAGTTTTTAATTTTTAAATTTATAAGCAGCATCTATCAACTGAAAATTGGAAAGAGGTTCGTTTGGTAATACAACTCCTTCAACATTTATATACTTTTCGGTATTAAAACTCATTTCTCAGTGCTATCAATGTTTCGTTTTTATTTGATCGTTTAGATACGTTACAAGTTCAAGTGGTGGCTCTAAACTATAAGTGTCAAAGTATATTTGTTCATTAACGTTTTTGATCCATGCCGTCCAGTGTGTTCCCGGCATATTGGGATGACGTGGAAAGTTGTCACGTACATACCTTACTCTAACATTTGAGGTTTTAAGTTGCTTTGCAACGTCAATAAGTTGTGATGTGCTTTAGAACGTGCTGTAAATGGGAATGCTGGGTACGACACGCCCACCTACGCCCTTAAACTTCTTCATTATTTTCTGATTGTCTGTGAGATTATTGCTCATTTTGTTCTTTTTCTTAGGAGTTTATTTCCATAAGCCAGTGTGTGAATACCGTCTTTTTGTATAATACGTTTATCAGCATTTGCGCGTAGAGCTACTGTGTTAACCGTTACATTATACATTTCATGCGCGTATGATCTGATAACGTTCATTGACCTTAGCAATGCTTGGCGAAAAAACAGCGCGTTCTTATAATCGTCGTGTGTAATGGTGTTTTCGACAACGCTCTTTTTTACCCCATTACACTTTTTGTTTTCCTTCCCTTCGTACATTTTACACGAATACAGTTTAGCTCGGAGTCCTACAAATTCAATTGTTTTCCAGCTGCCTCATCTTTGAACATGCCGAGAACCTTTTTGTTTACTCCATTTTTAATTGCGGAGGGGTGTTTTTTTGGATACTCACTCGTATCAAACATTCTTTCAACATCGTTTGAAATGTCTGCATAAACATCTTTTTCAAAATTGTTAGTTGCAGCTGTTCGAAATTTAGTGTTCAAGTTGATATATGTTTTTAACCAAGGGCTTTCATCGAACTTAATTTCTCTATGAATGTTGGTAACACTGAGCCCTAGCTTTTCATACTGCTGCAAGTTTTCATAACGTACTACGTACTTGGTTTTGTTGTTCAAGTTTGGAATAAGCTTTTTAACTTTTGATCGTTCAGGTATAATGTATACGGGGCTAGCGGATAGTCATTATGAAGATCATGTAATTCACCAGGATATTCCAAGTCAACTTCTGCAATACACCTCTGTATTTCTGTGCATGAAATGTTTTTCAAATCGTTAAGCTCATTTTCATTCATCAACTTTAACCCCCATGTTGGAAGTGGCTTACTCATCGCGCATCCGTAGAGATTGTTAGCATCCAGATAAAGTATAAACGACGAGTCTTTGCTTTCATCATAATCATCACCCATATACTTATTGTTTGCACAACCAAGACGCGTTGAAATTGCTGTATAATACCATGCTGGATCTAGTTTATAATATTTATTGCTAGCATCTCTGAAGTTTTCGAAAACGTCGGGCAGCAGCAAGACATTACTCTTTATGTAGAGGACAATGTAGTCTCTTATTGTTTTACAGCCAAAATCCTTCCATACTTTGTTTGCAAATTCATAATCATCATTACTAATAGCTTTACCCGTGAGCATTGAGTAGATAGCTTCCTATGGGGGTAGTGATGTTTCTTCGAGTTTTTCAACAGAGCTCACATAATCATATGGATAGATTCCCTTTTGTTTTAAGAGTGCAAACTCATCACCGCTATAGACCTTAGCCAATTCACGAAATTGATCATCGTATGGTTTTCCTTATGAAGCATCCAAACTCGATTGCATAACCCGATAGCTATCGATAAACCTTATTTCTCGATAAATAGGCGTTTCTTTACCTGTTTTATGCACGTGTCAACAACAATCTTGTTACAGAACGAAATATATTTCTTCTCGATTTTTGGAATGCAGCTAATTTGTCCCCCATTACTTAACTTTTTAATAAATAGATGACTGTCATATCCAGAAAGATTGTGTAGTAATACAGGAATAAATTTAGGAAGTTTATACCCTAACTTACACTTTGAATGTGCTGCTCTTCTAAACTTTCCAGTCAAGTGACAATGATCACGAACCTTTGTATAGCTATAATTGTTGCCTTCTAATCGGAACTCACCTCAGCACCGTCGCATATATGACACTTGGTTGCAGCATCGTTATCAGTTTTATCATCTTTCGTAAATATCATTCCCTCGGAAAATTTAAACCTGTTGTAAATATCCTGAGTGGTATGTTCAACAGATTTAACAAATAATTGCGCGACATCATCTGTTTTATTCTTAGCTGAATACACGTGAGGCTCTCGACTATACAATTAGCCATCAGAGCATACTACGTGATAGCAAAACGCACTCGGTGTATACTTCTGGAACTTGTGTGTAAACGACGTCGCTGGATTTGGTTTACAATATAAAGAAGTGAAACTCCAGCTGCTGGAGCAGTATTGAATTTTCATTAAAAACAATTAGTTGGTCCTTTATTTAAGGCAAGTGACCGATTGCCCAAACAGTACAAAACAGCACAATACAGCACAATACAAACCAACATAAACACAAAATATGAATAAAGCTGGGGTCACCGCCTTGGAACGGTCAATGCAAAGCATTGGGGGTTTCAAAGAATTAATAGGCTCGATAAACGATTCAAAGTCTGCATATATCACAAAAGGAACCCTCATCGATTGATCTACAGTAATGCTTGAAATACTTTGGGGTTCCATCTGCTGGCATTACTATTTTGTGTGTGCTGTGTAATGAACAATATTCGTTGTGTCTTTGAAGACCCTCAACTGTTCGATGTCCTGTTAAGCACCTTTTACAATAAGGCATAGTGTGGTGACCTGATTCGGTTCGATCTGCCAACAATCTGTTAAAGTTTCTAATCCAACAATAATGCTTTTTTTTGCATCTGAAATCAACAACAAATAAATCACCTTTTCACTTTCGTTTTTACCTATAATTAGTGGGTAAATATCATTTTCTTCAGAATCATAACCGAATATATTGATGCTCAAGTTGTTGTTTATTTCAAATTTACTTATAACATTTTCATTCACTGCAACTGGTTACTCAATGCCATTCCAATGAAGCAACTTTGCTTGTTCTTTTAATTGCTCGGTTATTCTTTCAGATTTTTTTTAAACTGGATTTTATGCTCTCGTGACACACCACTTGAAACATTCGTCATCTTCATTCTTCATGTTAATATTTGCCTTTTCAGCAGCCAACTTACCCGTCAATGAAATGTATGATTTACCTTTTAATGGCTTATACTCCAGTGTTAATTTCCAGTCTAATGACGGACTTTAGTCTCCAATTGCTTCCCTTCATTTGAAAAATGGAAATGGATTCCAAAATCTTGTCTGATGCTTTATTGTATAATTCGTCTACATCAGTTCCCTCCAATACTAATTCAGTTTTTGATATAAACGACACATCGTCTTTAATTACTTCTCCACTTTTATATCCACTCGCTCCATGTCACACACGAGCACTAGATTCATTTTTTATTTGACGAGTGTTGCTAAGGAAATTTACAAGTTGTGACTTGCGCCACTTTAAGAATGTCATTGCATCAGTCCCTTCAACTCCATCTACAACGTATTGCTTCGCAAAACCTCTTATTGAGGATTTGCTTTCTATAATTCGCAACTTGTTTTTGTAATATTTATTATAAATAAATTCGATTTCCGATTTAAGCGCGTCCAACTTTTTGCTCATAGCTACTTTGTATCGCTCCCTTTATCACACTATGCTTTTTAGCCTTAACAGACTTTGTAGCCTTAACAGGCTTTAACACGGGTACTTCAATAAATGGAACAGGATCGTCGAGAAGTGTGTTGCTAACAGCCGGCACTGCATTGCCGCTTAGCAACGTAATCAGCTCATGCTTTCTAAGCCGCGAATATCTGCGCAGATACCAAATACATATTTGGTATTCATTTTATATATAGTAAAGAATTACTTAAATTAATTAAAAAAAAATTGCATATAGTTTTGCTTATAAAAACGTTACCTCATACCTCATTCATTAACAACTTGTCCGTTGTTTTTCTTTTTTATATTACAACCAAGCGCTTTTATTGCTTGGTATTTTGAATTATAGGTTGTTTCCTCTCCTGTTTCAACATTCGTTAATTGAATAATTACTCTTGGCGAAAACTGTCTAGGTCTACCTCGCGGTCTTTTTTCATCGGAACCTAATGGAGGTTCCGGAATAACAATACCCTTTCGATTCCAATCTAATCCGTTCTCCTTTGCAATCAACATTAACTCCATTATACTCTTATTAGTCGTTGCAGTAATGTTGATATCCTTTAACATGTTAATTAGCACTTTCTTCGTGTATCTCATTTTTATAATAAAAATAAAATACTTTAAGTCGTTTTCATTTTTAAGCTGCTTCAGCGATTCTACAATACCCTCATCATCAGAGGTTTTGTCATTTCATCATCATCTTCATCTTCACCATCATCACCATCTTCATCTTCATCATCATTATCATCATCCCATCTTTTGTCTTTTTCTTGTTGCCTTTGGTTGTTGTATGCCCAATCTTGCCATTGAAAAAAGTAATATTTTTTTCTTTTCTAGCCAATCCAAATATTCATCTCTTTTCTTGTTAAGCCAAACAAAATATTTATCGTTTCCTTTTCTATATGTTTGTTCGTTCTTTTTCTTTTCTAGCCATTCCAAATAGTCATTTTTTCTAGCCAATCCAAATATTCATCTTTTTCTATCATGGGTCTGCGCCCGTCTAGCCATTCCAAATATTCATTTTGTTTCTTTTCTAGTATTTTTTTGCCTTCCATTTCCCATTCACTATATTTCCAATCATCATCAAACCATATGGAGGACCACATATACTCTGCCGTGCCCAAAACCGTTGACGCTACACCACGCAAACTTATTACAATTCGATTCATTTTTATATTAAAACAATACTTAAGTCAATTCATTTTTGTATATATTTTTATGCAGCACCGGGCATAATACGATTTCAATCCTTATCTTTTAGTAAATCAACATTTTCTATTCATTTTGTTGCCCACTCACCATTGGTTTCTTGAACTTGAATCATATTAAAATAAACTGACCATAAACTTTGTCGTCGATAATTACCTTGAAACAAGCCAGTATCATATTCAAAATCATCATCCTCATCGGTATCATATTCATACATGCCTTCGTCAGCTCTAAAGGCGCCTCCGGTATAAACCTGAGAGGTAGGGTGGTTATTAGGATAGCGAAGCCGTACTTCATTCAAAGCATCTTGTATTCTTGCTGCGATAGCCTCAACTGAGTCATCGGATATTTGTAAATATTCTATGTTGCTCATTTTGTATAATGGTAAAAAGTACTTTAGTCAATTTATTATTTTATTTGGTCACTTTATACATTTTAGATCCGTCAGAAGTAAATTTTATCATTTGGTCGGAAATAACAACTGCGTACGCTTCTGTTCCCGCTGGCACATTCTGGTGGAATGTCGCTTGGATTTGCATCTCTACCGATGCATTCTTTAACCGCTCACTTTGTTTGCTGACATCAAACACCATAATTGGAAACAGGTTTTTGAAATCCGCCGATGAAATGTTACTTTGTGTTATCAGCGGACCCATTCCATAAAACTTTTCGCTTAATCTGGCCGCTTCATAGTAAGCTCGTGAGAACTTTTGGTTTGGAAAAGATAAGTTGTAATCAGCTTCAGGGTACCGCTGATTGTTAACAGTCACATTTATGTTATTTAGATTGCAATGATCGAATATCGATGTATTTCTTTCTTGATTATTTTTGCAATTAGTTTGAAATCCTACCAAAATGTATCGCGGTTTTTCGGTTGGTGTTCAAACACTTAGTCTCCAGTTGAACGACGTAGACTGAGGAACTGTAATACTTTCACAATGTCTAGAACTGAAAGCGACGGGTACTGTTACCTTTGCCTGAATGGATTCGTACAGCTGAATTTTTTCCATATCTGCAGGTAAAATATGAGGAATAAACCATGACATTTTATCAAGGCTTACTTTACCCGCATCTCCTGCATCTGTTATAAAGATGGCATCGTTGTCAGTCCTTCTAACAAGTGCGAGCGTATGTTTAAATCCATACACAATCTTGTCGTAGTCATCGCAAAAACAAAAAAAATTCAGCGGAAGAACGGACGAGAATGTTCCATTGGGGTTAGGCATCTTAATTAGGTATGCATGTCTGATAGCAAAGCCTCCGTTATTTACCAAATGAGCTGTTGCCGCCGTATCTTTAGTCCAAAGCTGATTGAGTCCCTGCGCTCTTGAAAAAAAATCATCCGGATACTTAAGCATTCCAATAATGGTCGTAGCCTGCCCAGGATGATTCAACGATTATACTTGTTGATCGGATAGCTTATACGTAATATTGGAGAACAAATGCATAAGTTCATTGATCGCTAATGTTACTACATCATCGTCTGTAGGTGCAGCTTCCGTAAAATTTAATATTTTGCTCGACATTGTTGCTATTTTAACTATAAAAGAAAAAAGCAAAAAAAAAGCCAGACGAAGACCGGATCCTGTGTTCATCCTTTTTACAAGATCTTAAATTGATATTTCGTTTGTCCTTGCGGTACCTCTCTTCACCCGTACGCCGTAACCCGCAAGCAAGTTGTTAATGTTTGTTGCTTTATTATAACCCATATTTATGAGAGAGGCTAACGCGTCCCTCGATTCTTGCGTTTTTTCACAATTTTTTGGTTCAGTATAGCCATCAATCAAAACTTTAGCCTTGTCAATAGCTACATCTTTTCCAACACCAATACCTTTTAAACCAACTTCTTTTACAACCGATTTTCCGGCTTCGATAGCCGTTTTACCTATTTCTGTTTTCGATGCGCTACTCACTTTTAACGGCCACCGGAAAAACTTTGCGAAACCGAAATTTCGCAAACTTAAGTACCCTTTTTCTTGAAGGTTTGCTTATTTGTGATAAAGTATCAGATAAAAGTCTAGCTTGTGATTAATAAATGGTTATTTTTGCTTGTTAAATGCGTTTTCTTCACTATGAACTTTATTTGCAAAGTTGGGGTTCCCATGGGATTTTTGTATTTTCCCATGGGATTTTTCATTATCCCATGGGAATTCTGGTTTCTCCCATGGGATTTTTCTCCAGCTTTTTTTATGGGAGAAAAAACCCATGGGATTTTCAAAAACATAAAACACGTTCGTGTGTGCTTAGTTATCGATTAAAGCATTGTTAAAGCATTTGTGCTTATTTTCGTTCAATTGACTTTGATAGAAAAAAAATCCCATTTTTTTATGGGAAAAAAAATCCCATGGCATTTTTTTCTGATTTTTAGAGATTTATTCATATAACCTTCAGAAACACTACCTTTTAACAAATGATGAGCATTTCTCGCGATTTCAACGCGTTAAATCGTGTTTAAAAAAAATAATAAAATCCCATGGGATTTTTTTTGTCCCATGGGATTTTTTTGACCCATGGGATTTTTTTGTCCCATGGGATTTTTTTCCCATGGGATTTTTTCCAATGGGATTTTTTTAAAGGTATAAGTGTCTAAAAGCTATATAATAATAATAATAATAATCGTGCTCAATATGATGAATTTGTACTTTTAAGCGACTAACATTTTTATTCGAGCCGATCGTCGAGTCCGAATGGTGAGTATAAGAGCAATTTACCAGTACAAATAAATCTCACTTGTGTAGAGAACGCTACCGTACTATACAATAATCTTGATAATAAGTCATATCATTTCTCGACAGAAAATGAAAACAGTATCCATATTGATGTCAGCAATGTCCCCTGCTTTGATAAATATTGACAAAATGAAAAACCTTGACAATAATTCCGTGTCGAATACGCATTAGATTATAGCAATCAAATTCATATAAGCATTGATAAGATAATATGCGAAAATGGGTCTTATGTCAAATACGGCCAGCGTAGCTCCATTCCATAATGTTCGGTATTAAGTCACGTCAAGTTTCGTGGTCGAATTATAGCATAATAATCATTTTCACATTACGCGAATCATATGAGTTTCCCTACATATATTGTGTTAAAATTTATGTTACACTAATGTGCGATGATGAAAAGGGGATTTCGGTAATTCTACATTCGCCCGCCTAGTACCGAAATCCCCATATTTACGCCTTAAAGGGTCAATAGGTCATCGGTATGAATGGTTTTTGACTTCACATGAATGTTAAGGTGCAAAAAAATGATATTAATTTTAATTATTAAGCACTCTTGACAGCATTAAGTTGCCTCTCAGTGGGGATTTCGGTAATTCTACACTAGAACTTAAACGCGCGCCGGTACCGAAATCCTGCTGTACAAACCTTCAAGTGTCAACAAAATTATTATAGTGTTTTTTTTTCATAAGCAACCAGTGACATGTATTATCTCCCATTCGGTTACATCTTTTGGAAAATAATTAGCGGGGATTTCGGTACTGCTACATTCGTACGCCCAGAGCCGAAATCACCAATGTTTACGCCAATCCCCCATATTACGCCTTAAAGGGTCTATATGTCATTATGTTAGGGTTTTGGCTTTGCATTAATGTTGATTTGTACACAATCATATTAGTGTTAATCATTTAAACACTCTTATCAGAATAGTTTTACCATTATTAAATAGTTTATTAATGTGAAAAATGTGTAAACGAATGTAAAAAAGGTAAAATGTACATTTAAAACATTGGTTACACAAAAGTATATGTAAATATAACATGACATAGTAATAATAAGTCTTCAGAAAGTATTTTCCAAACAAATCTGATGAAACAAATGATATCGTACTACCTTATTTACAATATGCTATACACTTTTGCAATTTAGTTATCAATGTTTAATCAAAGCATAAATCAGCATATGTTGCCTCTTAGCGGGGATTTCGGTAATTCTTAACAAGCACATAAACCCGCGCCGGTACCGAAATCCCCGCTGTACAAACCTTCAAGTGTAAAAAAATACTGATTTAGGTTTAAATAAAGGGAACAATAGTATTTTTGGCCACCAAAAAGCACTTCCGCGTCAACAAAACGATTGAAATTATGTCAGAAACCCAGCTTTTCATTGTCTATAATGCAATACACCATCGGCCGCCGAGAGCGGAATACTGCGCTTGGCCGCTAAACAATGTGGATTGCATCAAATTAAATGTCAATTTTCGATTTTATTACAAAAATAAACACTGCCTTTTTATAAATATGTCAAGCACGTACACTTAACAAAAAAATCGATATATCTTTATGTAATGTAGAAAAGTAAAGCGCTTTATATATAACAATGTTTTATAATGTCTCTCTGGTTGAGAAACAAAACTAAACAAAACCATGTAGAACATATAATATGTTTTCATAATTAAAAAAAATAAAATAATGATGCACGTGATGTTTTATAATTGATATAAGTTCACGTGTCATTGAACGAGTTAAGGGAGAGAGGCGAATTAAATTACACATAATTAAAAACTGATACTATACTGTCAGCTTGATTTATAAATTGTGTTCCATCGCGCCAATATATTCATTGTTCCATGAAATTGTGTATAAAAGCAAAACGATTGAAATTATGTCAGAAATCCTGCTTTTCACATGAAATGATCTTTAATACTTTATTTATTCCAATCAGGTAAATAACAAATACAATAATAGGGGAAGTCTATACTGTGTATTAGAAACTTGTTGTGGTGATCCCTATCTTATCCGCTCAATACACATCCACCTGGCTACTGTACAGAAAAAAATAGATTTACTTCCAAAATAACTGATTTCATTAATTGCTAACTTGTTGTCTACATTTTAAATTAACAACGATAATGGATCAACATCACCGTTGCACAATTATTAAGTTAACAGTAATCTGTGCTTTAAATAGATAGCCTAATTAAAAACGGTGCTAATAAAGAACAATGCGTGAATGTGGATATTCAGAAATTAGATCCTTTTTTGCATGACACTGGCAGTATATCATTTTATCTTATATAAATAAGCCACATTTAAGACATGGATAAAATTAAAATTAGACACATTTGCATCTTTCATTTCTTGAAAAAAAAATAAGCACGCAGTCACATATAAATAAGATACATTAAAGACACAGAAAAAAATAAATAAGACACATTTGCATCTTTTACTAAATTTTCTTAAAAAACATGTGAAACTGAAGAAAAACATTTATTACTGACACATTATTCTAAAAGTCGACTGACAACTTAAGTTCAAAGAGGGATTTACAATAACATAAGATCCATTTTCGCATGATGCTGGTTGTAGAGCAAGCAATACATTTCTTACTGACACATTATTCTAAAAGTCGACAGGCAACATAAATTCAAAGAGGGAACCACAATTAAATAAGATCAATTTTCGCATGATACTGGTTGTATAGCAAGTAGTCACATATTAATTACAGCTTGCATTAGTTGCAATAATTTTGTTAAGTGCGCGTGCTTCTGAACGTTGCGTTAAGCGAGAGTGTTGTCATTTTGTTAGTTTTATATTTTGGTATTATGTATGATTATTGCTTGTTTTGAATTTGAAATAAACGCTTTCTGGCATATAAGCATCGTCTTAATTTTAATACAAATAATGAAAATTTGACATACAAAATGTCCAATTACATACCGGCAATAACATTATATATATGTTAATTTCTTTGCATGTTTATACCGAAATTATAGCCGACATCGGCAGTTAGGGAAATTTTTTGACACACTTAAACACATCAAACATGCATGATAGTTCTTTTTTCATATGATATTCCCCTGGTTGCTTACCGGTGTATTGGTGCAGTTGATAACCCCGCCGGGACTACAGTAGGGTGCTAATACACACGTGTGTCGTGTTCAGTACAATCGTCTTAATTTTAATACAAATAATGAACATTTGACATACAAAATGTCCAATAACATATCGGCAATAACATTATATGTATGTTAATTTCTTTGCATGTTTATACCGAAATTATAGCCGACATCGGCAGTTAGGGAAATTTTGTGACACACTTTAACGAATCAAACATGCATGATAGTTCTTTTTTCATATGATATTCCCCTGGTTGCTTACCGGTGTATTGGTGCAGTTGATAACCCCGCCGGGACTACAGTAGGGTGCTAATACAAACGTGTATCGTGTTCAATACCCGATCCATGCTACAACGTGTAAGAACGGGAATTTCGGTAATTCTACCTTTTTAAGCTTGCGCACCTCTAATGGGCACATATCCAAATATAATTTAATTAATTATTTTCCTAATCAGCATCATTTCGCTAAACTACATGCAAATTTGTAGGTAGGCTTTCCATGCTTAAAAAAAAATAAACCGATTTTTTCAAAACCTCCCTCACGCTCGGCTTTTGTCCAGTTTATTTTCACCCCTGGGGTATATAAAAGTTCCATAATTCATTCAAATTTCCAAATATGGGCATGCAGTTGGTGTTTACAGATGCAGTAAAGGTGTTTAAAGTTTAAACAAGATGAAATAAGTATTCTTTTACAGACATTTATTTTTTACAAATTTTAATCTATGGAATAGCGCCATGAAATGTAAGTGATTTCAGCCAAGTAAAAATTGGGTCGGTTAAAAACAAAGTGTCATAAAATTCAAAATAGTATCATTTAAGTTATATTTTAAACTAAGTTTTTATAGAAACACTATATACAGCAAAAATACCAAAAAAATAGACAGATTTACCGTTTACTTTTTGAAATAAAAATAAAAATGCAACATGCATCATTCGTATTTTCAGCAGTAAATTAATCAATTTAGCCATAACGTTGTTATAATTTTAAAATTGAAGGATGTGCATACAATTTTCAACATATTTAACAATAAACATAGCTTATGTGCTATATTAAATCAAATTACGTTAGAAAAGAAATAAAACGCGTCGCAAAAAGTATGCGATGTCGGCAGGAATCGAACCTGCGCGGGAAAATCCCAAATGATTTCTAATTCATCGCCTTACCCACTCGGCCACGACAACTTCACATCTGAAACCTTAAATTAGATATAGTAAACAGGTAAAAAGGCTCGCTCGATCTTTGAAGAAATCGCGAAATCGTATTTTTCAGATGATAATTGGATCAAAGTCAATATTTATAGTGAAAATAATGTAATCTAAACGAATAAGTTAAACATATATCAAAATTCGAAGTTTGAAAAAAATAAAATGCATCTCTCGGAAATAAGCGATCATTGAAGATCGGCAATGGCTTATGTATGAAGTGAAAGGACAGTTGAAAGTTTCCATTTGGACGTTAATGATTCTGATAATATGGTGACAAAGGCAGCAGTCCTATGTAGTATTGTGTTTGACCGGAGAGTAGCGTG